>NC_079891.1:18889970-18909970 GCF_024868665.1 Triplophysa rosa | reverse complement strand
CAATTCAAGTCGCTTTGGGAAATACATGGACATTCAGTTTGACTATAAGGTCAATTTGATCTTCTGAGTTTACCATAACCACCCGAGTCTGCTGGTCACTGTGACTGGAAACCTCTAACATTCTTTTTTTTTGCTTTGCAAAGGGGGCTCCAATAGGAGGTCACATCCTCAACTACCTGTTAGAGAAGTCTCGTGTGGCCCACCAGAACCACGGCGAGAGAAACTTTCACATCTTCTATCAGCTACTGGAGGGTGGAGACGACCCTCTTTTGAAGAGACTGGGGTTGGAGAAAACCAACCCACAACATTATCATTACCTAGTTAAGGTGAATGTTTATATTTAATGTATGTGTGGTGTGTGTGTGTGTGTGTGTGTGTGTGTGTGTGTGTGTGTGTGTGTGTGTGTGTGTGTGTGTGTGTGTGTGTGTGTGTGTGTGTGTGTGTGTGCGCGTGTGTGTGTGCGTGTGTGTGTGTGTACATTAAAATATTAAATATTTGAATGTACACACACTATTTAATATTACAACTATTAAATAGCTTTCCTGTAGCTCAGTGGTTAGAGCATGGCGCAAACAACGCCAAGGTCGTGGGTTCGATCCCAGGGGATTGCGCATGTTTAGGATAATGCAATTTAAGTCTCGTAAATGTAAATTAACAGTATGGACTAATATTTTGTTGTAGCAATGCCCCACCTACTCCCATATAATATGAAATAATAATATGTATGTAATATAAAAATATGAACTGTATGTAACAGACGTTCTCTCTCTGTCAGGGTAACTGTCCACGGGTGAGCTCCATCAGTGATAAGAATGGCTGGAAAGTTGTGAGCAATGCATTCACCATCATTGGTTTTAATGAAGAGGAGATACAGGTGCATACACACCTTGCACATTCACAGCTACAAATCTTGTATTAAAATGCTATATTCACTCACAAAGCCCCTCTTCTTTCAGGGGCTGATGGAGATTGTGGCCAGTGTTTTACATCTGGGTAACACACAGTTTGGTGAGGATGAGGAGGGTGAGACACACATCACCACTGAACCTCAGCTGAGATATCTGTCCCAAGTGAGTCAAGCACTCAAAATGAACATGCTCAATTTGTATTTATCAGTCTTGGAGATATTACTGTAAATAGGATCTAAATTGATCATTTATATAAATGTACAAAATGTGCAGTTTGTTTTATGTAAAACATTTTATGTAAAGCTATAGTGTTTTCAATGTAGCGGTGGTATATTAACTCAACTCAGAAATGTAGTTAGTAGTGTTGCTGCTTTTAGTTACTCCAACTCATTGATGCTTAAATCAAAACAGTTAAACGCGTGGTGATGTAAAAACAGGTAAACTGAAGTGAGGTAATGTCCTGTCTCAGATATCGGAGTCTGTCTGAACTTTATACAGTTTGATTCCAGTCTCATTCAATTCAATTGTCTCAGGTTTGTTGTGAGGAACCAACTGTTCTGATGAGTCTTGATTAAATAGGATCTTATTATGTTAGGCCTTTGTCACAGATACCTATTTCAGAATGAATCATGAGTTCAGCTTTATCTTGCTTGATGACCAACACACAAAGACACATGGAATGTCTCTTATTTTGTTTTCTCCACCAGCTGCTGGGTGTGGACGGGTCAGTTCTGAAAGAAGCTCTTACTCATAAGAAAATTGTTGCCAAAGGGGAGGAGGTAATATCATAATAGTGATTTTCTTCTGTCTCCATCATTTACATTCAGCACGTTTATGGTTTACTCAATCCACATGCATTCAGTCCATTAAAACACTGATTGTTTACAAATGACATTAAACAAAGATGCGTGCAGTTAATTCCCCGTCTGTGTGTTTATTTCAGATGATCAGTCCCTTGAGTTTAGAACAGGCGCTCTCTGCTCGAGACTCATTGGCCAAAGCCATATATGGTGGTGCCTTTGCATGGCTTGTCCAAAAGTTAAACCAATCTTTGGCCTTTAAGGTGTGTTCTTGCTTTCTTTTAATAAGAATTATACATTTACTTTGCTTAAATTGACCTGCTGTTGTACATATCATCTGTGCGTGTATGAACAGGAGCTTAGTTTGCTTCTTTGATTTTGTTGTGCCCACTAGTGGAATGATTGTATAATGTTTTTATGTGTGTGTTCCTCAGGATGAGGTCCACTACTCTAGCAAATGTTCTTCTGTTATCGGTTTGCTAGACATATATGGATTTGAAGTCTTTCAACACAACAGGTTTGTCTCATTTACTGCTTCTTTTATTGTCAAGTTTGCTGCTGAAGTAAGAATTCATTAATACAGATTATTTCAATTAGTTATGCACAGGATTATATACAGTACATTATATTATATAAAGCATAAACATGCGGACATGAGAATGGAAGAAGACACATTGATAAAGGTATTTCTGTCTTTACCGTCTGTAGTTTTGAGCAGTTCTGTATTAACTACTGCAATGAGAAGCTTCAGCAGCTGTTTATTGAGCTCACACTGAAGGGTGAACAGGAGGAATATGAGGCTCAAGGGATCGTGGTGAGTTTGTGCCAGGAAAATAATAAAACAATGTGTGTGTGTGAGAGAGAAATAGTGTATCTGAGAATTTTGCACTTTACGTTATTACTAACATTATATGGATTTTTAAATAAAATTTTATCCCGTCACAGCATCATGGTTATTATAGTTTTAAATTATTTAAATGTTCTTTTTATCATACAATTTAGTATAAATTCATTTAAATTAATTCTCACTTTACTATAGAAAAATACAATAACATGACCTTTTCGAGTAAGGGAAAGACAGAAAATGCTATAAAACAGTCTACTTGTGTTGTGTTTGTGTGTATGTGGGTCAATGACATATTGACATATAAGAATTTTCGACATTTCCCAGTTTTAAAATACAAATAAATATAAATCTATTGCAGTTATTCAAACATTAAGAATGTTGTGTACACATAATTTAATTTAAGAATAAAGTTTTAAACTAAGTGATTTTATGAGTTGGCCATAGCCATAAAAAAGTCATGTGCTGCGACTGTGATTTATCTTAAAATGTATTCATTTCCTTGACATGCGTACCATCTTTTTTTTTTTTTTTTACAAATCTTTAGTATGTAAAGTGTTTAGAAACAAAGTATTTGCATTTCTTTACATTTTGGTAAGTAATCATGTCATATTTTTGTTCTATAATTTTGTCTTCTTAAACACTTATTTTTCCTGAAAATCGCATACAACTGATATAAATGTTTTAAAAATACCATTCACTTAAGCAGACTGTATCAGAGATTCATATTTCAGCCACAAAAATGTGATATATTTTATTTTTTATTTAATACAATTATTGGTATTATTGGTCGCACCACATGATAAGTGGTTGTTAAACGTCATAGACCCATGTGGATAAACCTCCAAACAGAGAGATGGGGTAAAAGAGAAGTATTCTGTTACATATCTGAATGTGTGAGTGTACAGGTGTGTATGAATACTGTCTCATAGAGGGTAAAGTGACACTTCTCATTCAGCTGATTCTTTTCATCCAAAGCAACTTACAGAACACAACCAGAAATCAATCATATAACGCGATACATTTACGTTGCAATAAGAACATTTTTACTTTTCGCATTTGTGAATGGTTTCCTGTAGTGTAAAAAATGACATTCCCTGTTTTCTATTCAGTGGGAGAGAGTGGAATATTTCAACAACAAAATCATCTGTGACCTGGTGGAGGAGAAACATAAAGGCATCATTGCCATTCTGGTCTGTCCGTTTATTCGGAATATTCAGTATTTATGGTCATAAGTTAAACTGAACTGAACTGGATCTGAATGTGCTAATGTTTTTAACTCAGGATGAGGAGTGCCTAAGACCAGGAGATGCCAGTGACATCACGTTCCTGGAGAAGCTGGAGGACACACTAGGGAACCATGCCCATTTTGTTACGTAAGAGCACTATAGTTCACACACACATACTGTACGATGTACTGTACACTTTCCCATAACTGTCTAAAGTACGTATCATTGGCTAAATTCTAGTCATAAAATGGCCAATGGGAAGGTCCGCAAGGCAATGGGGCGGGAGGAATTTCGTCTGGCTCACTATGCTGGAGAGGTCAACTACAATGTAAATGGTGAGAAGACAACATCTGTCTGAAAATGTCTACTCACATCCATGCTTCCTGTGCTCAACGCAGTTTTCACTTGTGCAGTGACTTTTCTGTTATTTTCAGGATTTCTGGACACAAATAATGACCTGCTGTACAGACACCTAAAAGAGGTACAGTATGTTCACAGTGTTAGAGTGATGAATGTTTATGTGTCACTAAACCCTGTGTGTATCTTATTGCAGGTGATATGTCAGTCAAGGAATCACACTGTGAGTCAGTGTTTCCATTCAGAAAAATTGATGGACCAGAGAAGACCAGAGACGGTTAGATGAACTCAAACACACACACACATAAACATGATTAACTGTCATGGATGGGACTTTCCATTGAATTATTTTAATAATCTTACTAACACAAGTCTGATTGTCTTTTGCTCAGGCTGCCACACAGTTTAAGCTCAGTTTGGCTAAACTGATGGAGATTCTGATGTCTAAGGAACCATCATACGTCCGTTGTATAAAACCCAATGATGCTAAACAGCCAGGTATAGTAAATGTTAGAGTTACAGGCTTCTCTAATATTTGCTCTAATATAACTGTACTTAGCCAATTTACAAAATTGTAAAATCTACCCATAACCTCTGATAAAAACAATCCCTGATAAAAATCAACATTTCCATGTTGGCCTAATTATGATTTAACAAGCACACATACGGGAAAATAAAAAGTAAAGTTGCTTGTTTATCTCAACGCTCCCTCTTTCTGTTTCTTCAGGTAGGTTTGATGAAGTATTGGTCAGGCATCAGGTGAAGTATTTGGGTTTGATGGAGAATCTGAGAGTGAGGAGGGCAGGATTTGCATACAGACGAAACTATGAAGCGTTCCTAGAAAGGTTGGTGTCTATCATAAACAAAAAGTACAGTACTGTAAAGATTTTTTCATTACTAACAGCAGATAGGTTTATTAATGTCTCTGTTCGGTTTATTTTGGCGCGTGTGTGCTTGCACAGGTATAAGTCTCTGTGTCCAGACACCTGGCCAAACTGGCACGGGAAACAATCAGAGGGAGTCGCCATTCTGGTCAAACACCTCAACTACAAACCTGAGGAATACAAACTGGGCAGGTGAGACAGGAAAACGGGGAAAGGCAGGAAAATATAATGTACTGTACAGTGTAGGAAAGTAGAGGTGAAACAGAAAAGGGTGTAGTTAGAAGGTTGGTAGGTTCAGATGACTTCATGACATCACAAGGCACTACTTCTACTATATCTACAGATGCCCTTATTTTTATCTTTCTTTAGGTCCAAGATCTTTATCCGCTTCCCAAGGACTCTTTTTGTGACTGAGGATGCACTTGAGGCCCAGAAGCAAACCATCGGTAAGACAGAGGAAAACAATGATGATGATGAAGAAGAAAAAAATGTATGCTCTTTAACTATAACCACTTATTGGCCATATATTAAAAAATTGTTTAGAAGTTTATTTAGAAATGATTTTAACATATCTTTTGCACATGTGTTACATGTGGTGCTGTATAAATGTTAATATTAACATTACTAAAGGTTTATAATTGTTTTTTTTAGCCGTCACTGTGCAGAAATCCTGGCGGGGCTACAGGGAGCGAGCCAAGTATCATCGTATTCGATCTGCAGGTACAACAGAAGCACAAATAAAGCAAACCCAAAGACAAAAAAATAGCTTATTATTAAATGCGATACAATCTCTGTCAATGTTTAGTAATTGCTATCCAATCATGGTGGAGAGGGGTCAAAGGTCGCAGGAAAGCCAAGCATCGTAGACAAGCAGCAGATACCATACGCAAGTACGAGTGTATTGTCTGTTTGGGCGAACAGGTTTAAAGGTTGTGTCAATCATTTTGTCCATGTAATTTAGTGTCTTCACCCCATCACAGATTTATCAAAGGCTTTATCTTGCGCAATGAGCCCCGTTGCCCTGACAACGAGTACTTCCTGGACCACGTACGATACTCCTTCTTGATGAAAGTGAGACGGAATCTGCCAAAAAGTGTGCTCGACAAGAGTTGGCCAAGACCTCCACCTTCACTGACTGACGTATGCGAAAGCATAGATCAGCTCATATTTTCTTAAAAGGGTCATGTGTAGGATCTGAGAATGTCTCACTGTCTCCCCCTACAGGCATCTGAGCTCATTCACAGACTGTGCATACGCAATCTAGTCAATGACTACTGTAGGAAAATCCATTCCGAGTGGAAGAAGCAGGTACTTTATTTATAAAATGGAACATACGCACAGAGATACACAGCACTTACTGTACATAGATAACCATTTTGTCATCTCTCACTATCTGTAGCTGGAACAGAAGGTGGTAGCCAGTGCAATCTTTAGGGGTCAGAAGGAGTGCTACCCTCGAAGCGTTCCCAAACTTTTTGTGACCACCAGGCTAGGTAACACTTAAATGAACTATTAATAATTCTTTACAATGAAATACACATACATGCAAGGTAATAAAGACACCTAATGAGACATCTTTGCTCCCATAGAAACGGAGGAAATCAATCTCAAAGTATTGCAGACTCTTGGAAATGACAACAAAGTGAAGGTAAATGTGTGTGTTTATGTTTATGCATTTGGCAGACGCCGAAGCGACCTGCAGTGCGTTCAGGGTGTATATTATATTATGATTTCCTGTTGTCTTTCATTCCATTCTCAGTATGGTGTCGCCGTCATCAAATACGATCGTCACGGTTTCCGAGCACGTCCACGTCAGCTACTGCTGACCACTTCAGCTGCTGTGTTGGTCCAGGAAGCAAAAGTCAAACAACGCATTGACTACAGCACCTTGCTGGGTAATGTTACTGTAATACAGCTCACCCCCATTGTAGCTTGATAATAAAGAGGTTATTAATGTTTAATACTCATTTGCTACACCTTACAGAAATGTGGGGTAATCATACTCTTCCCTGGTACTTAACCTGCTCAATTGTTTTTGGTATCAAACTACCAATTCTGTTGTTTTGTTTTACTTTGCAGGCATCTCTGTTAGTTCCCTCAGCGACGGCTTCTTTGTTTTGCACGTTCCCACTGCTGACAGTAAGCAGAAGGTTAGAGAAGTAGGCTACTGTGGAGGTTTTTTATGCCCTGTGCTGTTTTTATGCCTTTGACCTTTTGCCATTTGTCCTCCAGGGTGACCTGGTGCTCCAATGTGATCATGTGATCGAGGCTGTCACCAAACTGGCTATCATGGCAGACAAGATACACAATGTCAACATCAGTCAGGACAGGTGTGTGTTTGTGCGTATGGGTGCACTGTACAGTATGTTTGTGTACACTCTTCACAGCGATGCCATAGAAGAACAATTTTTGGTTCCACAAAGAACCATTCAGTCAAAGGTTCTTTAAAGAACCATCTCTTTCTTACCTTTTTATAATCTTTTTATAAAAAGAACCCTTTTTCACCACAAAGAACCTTTTGTGAAACCGAAAGGTTCCTCAGATGTTAAAGGTTCTTTATGGAACCAAAAGGTTCTTCTATGGCATCAAAGAACCTTTTGAAGCACCTTTTTAAAGAGTTTTAGCCCTTCTCTGCACACATCTTTTAAATTTGAACTTCACTCCTCAATCTCTCATCCAGTACAGGCTTCATTTCTGTAAAATCGAGAAAAAAATATTAAAGAAAGATTAAATGTAACTAAATGTTTTTATTCTCCTCATGTCTATTGAAAAATGTACAGTTGCATATTTGCTTGTATTTGTTGAATTCATTGTATATTCAGTGGTCTGTTGGCCAATTTGCAAGATGTAAACAACACATGATCCAGAAGCGCTTCCTGTTTTAGTTTTTTATTATGACACAAACGTTAGAAAAAAATATGACCAACAGAACATTTAGAACTAAATCGAAATGTCGAACAAATCTTCATGATGAAAAAAGCTAAAAGAACTATAACAGTAAGTGCTCTGGACCAGTGTTGTTAAATGGTCTGAAATAGATTAGCAAAACTTGTAACATCAGGCATGATTATATTATTTTGTTGTTAAACTTACAGTATGTGTATTATTTCTATGCACAGTCATTGATTATCCACGTTTTATTATTAGTTATTTTGCTATTACATTGCTATAATCATATAATACATTCAAACTCTTGCACTTCTTGCCCTTTAGTATCAGGTTTGCAATAGCGAGAGGAAAGGAGGGAGTAATACATTTCACCTGCGGTCAGGAACTAAGTGTGATGAAAACCAAGAATGGACACCTCTCTGTGGTAAGAGCCACATACACATCGATGAGGAAACACAATGAAAATATTTTGTTAGGTTGGTTTTAGGACATGGAGGAGATTTCAGTGAGGTTTAATATCCACCTTTTTCTTGACGTCTCCACGGAGGGCGCCATTACCGTGAGTGACTTCCTGTTTGATGCTCCGCACTTCCGTTTTGTATTTGTTACTATGTTAGAGGACATTTCTGTTAATGGTTAAAAATAAAGTTTCTCGAAGAATTTTTGCGGGAAAATGCTGTAACAACAGCCACAGAAAGCTGAGAAAACCTTACGAACGAGTGTTACCACGTGACACAACAAGAGCGTAAAGTAAATAACATTTAAAGACAGCTCGGTCTTAGCTCTGACTACTGCATTCTGCACCTCTCAAAAACATCACAACATATTGTTTACTTAGTTACTTACTTTATTGTTATTGCATAGTACATCACTATTAACACATGAAGCATACATCCAGGGCTAAGTGACATTATAATAATTTATTATAATATGAAAATGAAGTTAACTTACAGTTGCGCTGTATTCAAACATATGTATTCACATTGGATGATGCAGGAAATACACACTATTTTAAAGTATTTTGTATGTAATGTATGTATTTAAGTGTATGTTTGGCCAAGTCAGCATTGTAGCTCTACAAATAAAGGCACGTTTAACAACACAGCAGCTGTATCGCTATATGACATACCAGAACCAGTCACACTGAAAGATCCAGATCTCTCCAATACTGCGTTATTTTATAAAAGATCCTACGTGATGTGATCAGGTTTATTTATATCTGGTGTGGGTATCAAAATATTCCCATTAGATTATGAATCCCCTGTTAAGAACACTGGGCTCAGCAACCTCCGCTTTAGAAATGTGAACTATTAATGGTTATATGGCAAAGAATTCGTCCAATGTTGAAGCTGTGTAAAGGGCTTTTATAAATTGAAAGCTCTTGGCCGTCTACATACATAAGACGATATATCAAATGTGCCTGCTGGCTGGAGTTTAATGCCATCTTCCCAGTAGATGTCGCTGACCAACTTCTTATGGTGAGAAACAAAGTTGTTTTTTACGGTCTAGGTTAAAAACTCATGCCCTGTGAAATCATTGAGACACGGCTCTTTGACATTATGCGGTTTTAAATTACATTAAAGTATTATAATGTCAGTTTAAAAGCTTTCAAGCTAACTCGGTAATGCCTAACTAATGGGATCAAGCGGCCATCCCGAAGTCTTAAGCATCAGCCCTATGCGCATACGCAAGGCATAATGGGTAATTTCGCGCATTGCGAAAAAGGTGGATAATGCTGACTTAAATATTCAGCAAAGCTGTTTGCATGCAACCAAAAACTATTAACCCCTACGTAAACCTTACTGTGAAATATCTGGTTCCTCTTTTCCAGACCACTCCTCAGATCTCATGATCAGCCAGTGACAGCTTACCAACAGAAGGAATCATGAGCATTTCCGAAGAGAGCTTTAGCCAATCACCAGACAAAGCCAGACAATACTTTGTATGCTTCAAACCAAAGCCACATATCAGCAATTGTATAATAATAACCCTTTGATGCACAAGCTATTGAAACCCCTTCTAATGCACAACGTGGGTCTAAAATGTTTTTTCATGCATGGCTGGGTTTTTGTTTTCGTTTCATCTTTTGAAATTAATATTATATCAGAATTTATTATTCCATGATCTATGAAATCCATGATTCATGAATATTATGAACATTTTTATTAGATTTTTTCCCCAGGATTTTGTGTGACCAAAATGACCCATGAATACAATAATGATTAAACAAAAAATAAAGACAACATTTTGTTAAAATATTCATTTTAGTTATTTAGACCAACACATTTTACACTTGAAATATATTTATTTTCCCCTTTTTCACACTTAACATATCATAACTGCTAACACTTATTTGAACTGTAGTCTATCTGTAGCGCAACTTAAGTGAATTGTGGTGACCAAATAAGAGAAAAAAATAGACTAATTAACATCACACATTTCTAGTGCCATTTCACATTGCTAACTCAGTGCTTACACGACTCACACAAATGACAACTACACATTTGGGCTCCTGCATCAGGACTAAGAATGACCTTATCTTCCTCATCCTGTTCATCACACAAGACTCTAAGACCATTTCAGCATTCAGCATCTAGAACGACTGGGACCAGCCATAATAACACTCTGGATAAATAAAATCACAAGAATATTTTCAAATGCACATCAAACAGTTGGTCAAGTACAGTACTTATATATTGTCACCATTAGACAGAAACCTTGTGTGTCGAAAACATACTTTTCAGGAACACTGACAGACATAAAAGGTGACCAATATCATTGATTTATGACAACAACAAAAAAGAAATATGGAGAGACAAGGTTTCTGCAGAAAAGCAACAATATATACTTGTAATATTCTATTCTATTTTGTTGATCTAGCTAACATTCGCTAGCTACAATAGAATATGGCAACATGTGTTTGGATCTCTTTCTCATTTAGTAATAGATTTCAAGGTCAAGGAAATCTTAGCCTAACATTCAAATATGGTTTCTAGTTATCTTTCAGAATATATCAAATATTTTCTGTGGTTAAAAACATGCATTCATTAAGTTGTGAAATGTGTGGTAGGAAAATATGCTAATATCAAAGGCTCCTATATCGGTAATTTTTGACCCATTTGTGTAAAATTGATGTAAAAATACAAAAACTGTAGGTAAGAAAAGGAAAGTAAAAAAAATCAATTTCACCTTGGAATTATCACTTTGGAAGGTTCTATCTTACATTTTTGTCAAAACTGTGTCATTTACATACAGTATTCTTATTCTGTGACTTATTTACACTGTGATGTTTTTTCTTTGTTTTTTACATTTTTGACCTTTTTATAAGAACACAACTAAGTTATCTACGAAGTCAAATGAAATGCAAAATCTTTTAATCTCGATATCTCAAAACTGCTCAGAATGCAGATAGAACCTGATCTTTATAAGGTGGCTAAAATTATTTCTGGAAATCAAAATCAAGATATTTAATGAATACCTGTAATATTAAATGATGAAATACGTTTTTTTTTCAAAGATTCAGCAAAGAAACACTCATCCGTGATTGAAATAACGTAATAAATGACTGCGGGTCATTTTAGACCCATGTTGTGCATTAGAAGAACTATTTTTATTCCACAAGTAAGAAATGGAAAAATGAAAATAACGATTTGTGATGATCAGAGTTAATTGAGGAATACCTGGAATACAAAATTATAAAATTAATTTCTTGCAAAGATATAGAAAATAAAGACTCTGTCGGGTTATTTTAGACCCATGTTGTGCATCAAAGGGTTAAAATGCATTTTTGTTTGTTCACTCTTTAGAATACCAAAACTTTGACTAAGGTTTAGGGTGCTTTTTAATGATGATTTTGTAAATGAATTGATGGTCATATTTTCTCTTTGCGTAATAATCAAATGAGATCTGTGCTACATATGTTATAGACTCAATCTTAAAGACAAACATATATTGTTTTAAATTATGTCATAAGCTACAGAAAAACAGAAGGTAGTAGACACCCAATCTGTCAGTGCAATATGTACTTTTTTGACAGTTATGCTTTTAAAAATTTGTATTGAATGCAATGTCCTGTAACAATATAGAGGCCTGTATCGTTGGTTTATACAATGCTGTGAACAAGTATTTGCCCCTTCCTGATTTGTCATGCTTAAATGATCCAGATCATCAAACAAATTTTATTATTACACAAAGAAAACAGAGTAAATACAAAATGCAGTTTTTAAATGATGGTTTTATTTATTAAGGGAAAAAACAATCCAAACATTTCTGACCCTATGTGAAAAAGTAATTGCCCCTAAACCTAATAACTGCCACGCTTAGCAGCAACAACTGCAATCAAGCGTTTGCGATAGCTCGCAATGAGTCTTTCACATTGCTGTGGAGGAATTTTGACCCATTCTTCTTTGCAGAATTGTTTTAATTCAGCCACATTGGAGGGTCTTCGAGCATGAACAGCCTTTTTAAAGTCATGCCACAGCATTTAAATTGGATTTAAGTCCGGACTTTGACTAGGCCACTCCAAAACCTTTATTTTGTTTTTTTAGCCATATAGAGGTGGACTTGCTGGTATGTTTTGGATCATTGTCCTGCTGCATAACCCAAGTGCATTTAAGCTTGAGGTCACAAACCGATGGCCGGCCATTCTCTTTTAGGATTTTCTGGTAGAGCGCAGAATTCATGGTTCCATCAATTATGGCCAGTCGTCCAGGCCCTGAAGCTATTTTTATGAAATGCTGTGTTAGTTTTACGGCAGATGTAATGGGACACACAGTTCTTTAGATGTTGTTCTGGGATCTTTTATGACCTCCTGGATGAGTCGTCGTTGTGTTCTTGGAGTAATTTTGGTACGCCGGCCACTCCTGGGATGGTTTACCACTGTTCCATGCTTTCTCCATTTGTGGGTAATGGCTCTCACTGTGGTTCGCTGGAGTCCCAAAGCCTTAGAAATGGCTTTTAACCCTTTCTAGATTTCAATTACTTTGTTTCTCATCTGTTCTTGGATTTCTTTAGATCGTGGCATGATGTGTTGCTATTTGAGATCTTTTAGACTACTTCAGTTTGTCAGACGGGTTCTACTTAAGTGATTTCTTGATTCAACGGGTCTGGCGGTAATTAGTCTTGAGTGTGGCTAGTGAAATTTAACTGTTATTCAATTCATCACAGTTAATTCATGATTTACTAAGGGGGGCAATTACTTTTTCACATAGGGTCAGAAATGTTTGGATTGTTTTTTCCCTTAATAAATAAAACCATCATTTAAAAACTGCATTTTGTATTTACTCTGGTTTTCTTTGAGTAATATTAAATTTTGTTTGATGATCTGAATCATTTAAGCATGACAAATATGCAAAAAAACTAAAAATCCGGAAGGGGGCAAATACTTTTTCACAGCACTGTATATTCATTAGACGCCAAAGAACCACTTTTCCAACCCGTGTTTTGGAACAGATCAGTTGCAACATGACGTAATCTGGGTTGGTCAGCATGTGCTCATACTTAGAAAAAGAAATGTTGAAATGGAAAAACTTTGTCACACAAATACACATACACTGTAAGTGCCTCTCAGCAATTTTATTAAATATTCATAATACAAATGGCAAAAAATATTTCACTGCTTTACATTGAAAATAAATACTGTATGTGTTCAGCACACATTTCATACATAAATAAAATAAATAATTTAATAAATAACACAAGGTGGAAAGTACAGGGGAAAGACAACGAAAGGGGATATAAAGTCTCATTCTGTCCTCTGATTGGCTGAATGTCAAGGGAGGAGGGAAGTGGGGTGTTTGGGGATTTTTGATTTTTGAGAACGGCTGACGAACTTGTTTTTATGTTTGTTTTGTCAATATGTCTAATATAAAGTGTGTACTGTTTAAAGTTCTTATCAATTTGAAATACTGCATAAACAACCTACAGTTAATAAAAAATCCAAAAAGGACAGAATTTGTTCTTGACTTTATCAGCTGATTAATACGGCTTGTTTAACATTAATAAAATTTGTTCTTTGTATATTTGGAACAAAAGCTCTAGCTGCCTGATCATGTTGTTACATATATTTTCCTGAGCCCCCTTATACATACTAATATAACACTTTCCACATCACAAATTCAGTCACATGTAAACAAACAGTAAAAAATCCAATAAATTAATATATAACCATACAGTGATAAAAGACATTCATTCTCAAAAATAACATAAACAGCTACTGTAACACTGTATAGTGGCATATAGATATGATTCATGTATTCAAGTGTACTCAACTTTGTGTAAGGTTTGTTAATACCTGTCTTGGTTTTCTTTGATTTAATTTTGTGATTCATTTTGATCACTTGGTTTTTCTTTGATTTCCTCTGTGTGTGCTCATGTTTGTTTAGCTTGGAGCACTGTGTAGTCGCGTGCCAATCTGCTCAAATACCTCTCTAGATCTCTCAGTGTAACATACCCTTTCAGATGCTGATACCAGCGGGACGACCCAGAAGACAGAGTTGTTCTCTGCTGCCTGTCCACAGACAGCTGGCTTTCCCCTGAACGAAGCACCGTTGATGTCCGGGTGGGTTTTGTAGATTTGGGGGTCACTGTTACTCCCACAGATGATTTCTCTGTTTTTGCTGAGAGTTTTGTGTTGGAGGCCTGGGTCGAGGTCTGAGTTGTGGAGCTTTGGGGAGCGTTGGTGTGGGATAGTGTATGTAGCTTCGTGCTGCTGTGTAGAGTGGTGCTTGCTGTGGATCTGTGCGTTGTGGGAATCCGACTAGAAGTTGGCGTGGAGTTTAAGGCAGAGGGTAATGGAGGATCCTGTTTGGTGATCAGACTCTCCAACTGCATGTAGAAAAGAGAAGAATGAGATTTAGTCTGTTTTCTTAATTAATAATTTCTTCATAATATCATCATTTTATAAAAATATGTATTCCTCGTCTACTGTAGAATCAAGCAGTGGTCTCTGTATAATCAGTGAATTTTGTGCAAGTAACAGTAACATTATGCATGTAGATCATGAAGCAGAACGGAAACACTAGTTTAAAAACACCAAATGCCAATATTTAAATTACTTTATAAATGCATAGAAATCATTTTCTATGCCCTACAAAAATCCCCTGGGAATTTTTGTTGATATTCCGGCAAGAGCCCCTTTGTTTTGTAATGGCAATAGCAGTAATGCATGATGATTTGATCTTCTGAGTTGTGAAATACTGTGACTAGTTTCTCTATTTAAAAAAGCAGCATAACAGTACATTTGCTCCACGGTGCCTAAGGGCATCATAAGAGCATTATATGTTTGAAAGGTGATCCAGCAAGTCCGCACTTGTACCTGAGAGTTGACTTGTCTCATTAAGTCCCGCAGATCTATTTGTAGACCCATAAAACTTTGACATAAGGTAGGCTGAGGCCTGCCTCGCTTATCTCTTCTCAGTTCTCTTCTATTTTCCTCTTTTTCTTTCTCTAGCAGCTGCCGTTGATCTTCCAGGTGAGTCCAGAAGGTTTGGAGGTGATGAGAGGCCAACTGCAAACGCTTGATGTCCTAAACAAAAAACATTCTGTTAACACCCACATCAGCACACGCATGCATTCACAAAATGACTGGAAGGTGATTTTTTGTAAGAAGCAGTTTGATACTTGAGATCCTAAAATATGTGTCATATCCTGTAATATATTATCATGGCTTTGATCAAATTTTCAGGTGGATTTTGTGAATGAGTAATAGGAGTGACATTTCTTTTACTGTTGTAAATAGTTGGATAAGCTCATGGACTTCCTTCCGCGAAGTTAACTACTGTACTAATAAGCTTAGTTCTGAATTAAAATGATTAAATATGAACTACTTTTGACAGCAATATTTGATTACAGTATAAAATGTGCAAATTGTAACATTAAAGAGCTATTTAAATAAATATCTATAGAATTGAATAATAAACCAAATTGCTTGAAAATATATTGTTAGATTTATGAGAGATATGCGTTCTTTTTGTAGATTTATGTGGGAGGATAAAACCTATGTCAAGCCAAACCCGAGAGATTTTGACAACCTTTCAACATAATAAAGCATCATAATAAATGATCACCTAATTGAATTTTATCACTCCTAAATATGCAAAACAATCAAAAGTGAAGTGCAAACACACCTGCATTTGTAGCCACATTTGATAACTGACAGTGACAGCTGGTAAAGTGCTTAGCATTATTTCCCTGTATTCAAAGAGCTCGTCGCCAAACATCTGTTGTTTCTGTCAGAAAGGTATAGGGGAAAGAGTCAATATAGTATTTAAAAAAGATATTGTCCAATGATTTATCTGTGTAAATAAAAAATATGCTCTTACATATCGAGTCAGCAGTTTTTGCACACGTGAGCGAATAGTCCGTGTGAGACGCAGTGAATGAGAAAAGGTCAGCGATCCTCTCTGGCCAAAAGGAAAGGAGGAGCTCTCAAACGGCATGCACATCAGGAGGATGCACAGAACAGACAGACACCGCCACATCATCTGAGAGAAAGGTATTCAGTTTCAGTTATATCGTCACAAAACTTCGGCAGCATATATTCTTTAAAATACTTTTGTTCATATTTAACATCAATCATCCTGTTTGTACAACCTGGCATAATTGAATACTCTCTGCAAGGACGAACACTGGAATATTTTAAAATGATCCAACATAAAACGTAGAAAGCGCCAGCTTAAATAAACGCGACAAACATGACATTTTATATATTCTATTTGACAAAATCAATGCAAATTGACCCCAAACAGAGGACTGAGATTGCAGTGAACTCAGTGATGCTGTCAAACTCGTTGCACCTGTCTCAGCCCTTACGAGTCAAGTTTATCAGCTGTTGCCCACCAAATAACCTTTTACTAATACTTAAATTTAACAACTGCTTAGACTAGTCCATAAATCTCGCTTCTGTTCTGCTGTAGGTTTTGGTTATTTGAAAGATATTGGCGCTCACCTCTGTATGAATATATCAGCGCTTGATCGCTCAATCGTTCTCAGTGATGTGAGGTGATGGGGTATCTGACACATCTTTATATCATTTCCTCTGAGACAAATTTGCGTTTCTGTTTCGTTCTTGACGGGACTGCCGTTTTTGGTTCTCCTTTTTTGTTTCAGCACTTTAATGAATTACTCAAGGAGTTCCAAGAATTACAGTAGAGACTTGTTGGGGGGTAGCCTACTGTACTGTCATGCATATTACGACTCTTATTCTAATCATTGTTATATGGTTGTTTATAGAAATGATTACACATAAACCATAAATATATTTATTGTGTTCGTTTTCTTTTTTTAATAAAAACGTGTATATTTAAATAAAATATCAAATTTGGTATGGGAGATGAAAAATCACAATAGTAGCAAGAGGAAAAAACTACACGTATTTGTAAAGAGCAGACAGATTCATTGTACCACAATCACAAAAATGTAAATTCAATATTAAGGCTAGCACTCTTTGAGTGCATATCTCCTGCAAATAAACATTCTCGTTCTCGTATTTTTAATTAACAGCTGAAAAATAAAATACAAATCTGTTTTATTACATTTGATTTCAAATGTAAAGAGTTTTGCACTGGCAGGCTGATACTAATTGTGTTTTGGGGTCTGCCTTGCTCTGACTTTCCCCATGAAAACCGTTACATGGGAAAAAATCATACGACAGTCACTTTGGGGAAGACCCTCCCAGGCTTCCTACATGTTCTCTCTATCTGACGTTGCTTTACTCAACTGCTGTTTCTACAAGAAAATGAAATTTCTGTTTTGCTCCAGCGAAATGCAGCTGGAGAAGTTCACAAAAAGTACCTCCACAAATCATGAGACCACAAAATGTAAGTTCGAAACATCTTTACCTAATCATACAAAATCAAACAAAACCGTTTTCACTGGCTCTTGACTTTCAATGCATTGCAAAATTTTGATCAGAGCTGTGAATGTGATTAATTCATTAATATTTATTCTTTGGCAGATCTCAGTAAATTTGTTATGTTCTTTAGATTTGTTTTCAGCGTATCACACTTCTCCCCTTTTTCTTTTTTTCAGTTCTGTAAATAATCGAAAATAGCACTCTGTAACTGATATGTCTGCAGCTGAAATGTGTGTTGAATTTTAAAATTAAATTATAAGTTATAAACATAAATTTACTGTTTATTGGTTAACTTGTGACACACAACTAGTTTGGTTTATTTGCATATAGGTATGTATTTGACAGCAAATATTTAAAAACTAACAAGTAAGATAAATCTCTCTTATGTTGTTTTATATTATTAATATATAGTAGAATAGAATAGAATTAACTGTTTTCTAAATGTTTCATATGTCACACCATAGGACACATGTACAGTATATTTGTCAACTATCCATTTACATATCATGTGTGTTACAATGAAGTATGCAGCTGTTGTTTCCATGTTAACATCAAGAATACTAAATAAACTTGAGTTTTTGATCTTGCTGATCCAGCTGTTTGAAATTCTGTAAGCTGCTGGTTGACAGGTAAACACATTTTCCACATTAATGCTTTCTTTATATTGTTGTTTGCTAACAGCATTTCAGACCTGGTCGTCTGTGTTAAACAACGTTTTTAAATAGAAGTAAAAGTACAGGTAAGTGCAATACGGTGGATTGTTGTTTTCTGACAGAAATGGAATTCATGCAACAATAAAAATCGGACAGAAAAAACTCCCTGTATTATTCTTGTACATTCCCAATGTATACTTAATTACTGAGATTCACACTCTTTCATTCTGTCTAAACTGGGATATCCAACTACTAAAAAACATTTTTTTCTCTCTCCCTCCTATGTTTTTGAGGGAATATCCATTCTAACGCCACACAATTTCGTTTGCTGTTGAAAAAAATTAGACGTGTATCATGTGGCTATGTCATTTGAAGTAATTCATATGAGCACCTTTAACAGAATTGATACATTTTTACCACAGCTGCTATTTGGGTAATATTTATAGATAAGAGAGTATCTGAATAGAAATGCTGTGGTATAATAGGTGATGTAAAACCACAGTTGCACTACATGTTTTTCTTAGTTTTGGGTTGAGCAACACTTCCTTCCACTGCGGGCTCTCTCTCTCTCTCTCTCTCTCTCTCTCTCTCTCTCTCTCTCTCTCTCTCTCTCTCTCTCTCTCTCTCTCTCTCTCTCTCTCTCTCTCTCTCTCTCTCATCAAGGCATTTGCCTGAATGTTTGAAATTACAGTAGTTATGTGTAGAAAAATATAACTGTACCAACACATTTCTTACATTTCAAATATTTTATCATTTACATTTTATCAGAATTACAAATGTTTTAATGGATAACTTGAAACAAATAATGATAAGCAGCTGATAAGAGCCCAGAACAGATAGGCTGGTTGATAAAATGCCAAGAGTATGATTTTACACACTACATGTAAGGTGCTAAAATTTAAATTATTTTGGATTATTTAGTTACGTCATAATTCCAGAAGTTACATTTCTTAATCCATAGTTTTGATGATTTGAAAAAAAAGGGTTAATAAGTGGTGCAAAACTTATGAACTGCAGTGTGTTTACAATGCATCACAGTTAATTCAAACATTAATGATTTATCTCTTAAAATATTCTCTTAATAAAATTAATATAATTATTTGACCATCATAACAGTTACCAAAGATTAAATGAAAAATATATTATTTTGGTAAAAATAAAACTAATACCAGTAAGTTCCCTTTTGCTTTAATGACATCATGCACAATGACATCAAGATAACATGGGCTTCACAAGTTTCTGCAAAAATTAACTATTCAGTCCGGCATGACTTCAGTATGTTTTGAAGAACATCTTATGTGATCCAGTGAAAGTAAATAAAATGACTTTTTTACAAGTAGTTAACATGGGAAGTGTCAGAAATGTATTTATTTTATTAGTGACAAATGACATATAGTAGGCTAAGAACCGTGTTCCTGTGTGTCAGAGGTGAAGCCTTGCATTACTATGGAGCGATTTTAGTCTCATTAATTATTCACGCGTAAAACAAGATACACACATGCGTAAACAGTTTACATGAATAAAACCTAATTTACGTGCACAAAGTATAAATACATTTACAAAAAGCAATTCACGTGCGTAAA
>NC_079891.1:18814970-18884970 GCF_024868665.1 Triplophysa rosa | reverse complement strand
ATATAACATAGCTAAGAAAATACATATGGAGATAGATACAAAATACTAGGTGATTACATTAAGTTTTAGGCAAATGTTTCATAAGGTACAAAAAACAAACCTGACTGGTAAAAGGACACAGCTAAATATATTTTAAGGGCTCTGCCTCAATGACAGTATAAATTTTGGACATTTCAAATTAAATTAAATTGAATGGGGGAATTGCATTGTTATGTTGCTACCAATGAGTAATGTATACTTACCAAGAGTAATGCTGCTATGGTCACATGAGAAAACCTCACTGTAAAAAAAAAGAACAGTCGTGGCCTAATGGTTAGAGAGTCGGACTCGTGACCAGAAGGTTGCCGGTTCGACCTGGTGGGTAACGACTGAGGTGCCCTTGAGCAAGGCACCTTACCCTTACTTGCTCCCCTGGCGCTGCAGTGATAGCTGCCCACTGTATCTGTGTTCACGACTTGCAGTGCGTGAGTTCACTACTCACTGTTAAATGCAGAGGTCACCATAGCTGACAAATAGGTCACTTTCAGAGGACAGGTCCAGTGGAGGATAATCAAGAACTGGCCAGGGGTGCGGAAAGATGACCTTGTAACAATGCTACACACACCCAGGTCTGATCTATGTGGTGGGCCTCCCTTGGCTGAGGGTGTCTTGTGATAAAGGGCCGAAATGAGGCTGAGGTGCACAACTGACGATATGTCGCATTGATGGGAACCAGACAAAGGGCATTATCAGCAGCACCTCACCAAAAGACATCTTTCACCCAGGATAATGGATGTGATGAAAGTTGGATCGGACACACAACTCATGAGATGTCTCTCTAATGGCAAGGAAAGGTAAGTATGAATATGCTTTGTATTTCTATAATCATTTATCCCCCAAACACAGAGGATGCCTACCCGACAAACCCAGTGAAACTTCAGACCTCCTTTCCTCTATTCATATTCTTCACTGCTCCCCCTGTCATGCATAAGGCATAGGAAATGTCGTATTGGGCGATTCAACTGTGCTGAAATAGTGGGATTATAACACCTAATCCTATTAAGCGAATTTGAACAATCTGGTTAAAACCAGTGACTGCTGTGAAAGGGCAGCTAACAACCAGGGAAAGACCTGGTGACAGCCTGGAGAGACTGCTGGCAGGAGGGAATAGACCCGACCAGGGCAGACATGGGGTAGCTACCAATGTCGGCAGGATCCGTTACTATAAAGCGTAATGGGTCCACCCATCTATGGCTACGAAAAACACAGGAGGAAGAATACCCCTGGCATCTGTGAGATCGGGGGTGCAAGATGACTCATGGACGGATCACATGGCAACAGACCTAGGAATGGAAATGACAAAGAATCAGTAGATCAGCACAGTAGCAGTTGGAACAACAGGACAGAAACTAAAGAGATGCATTTGCGACTGGACAAACATCGGGAAGGGGAACATCTGAGAAAGGTCTTAAAATCCATCAGGGCAGGAAGAAGTGCCTGAGAGAGTTTAGTGAGGGGCCTCGCATTGACCAATACTTCACAAGAGGGAGGGCAAATCAGTCGGGTGAAGTCCAGTGGCGGGACAAGCACCACAGCCCACAGGGTATCATAACCCCAGATGAAGCCCAACCAGGCATAAATTTACCAGCAATCAGCAACCCCAAGACTACCCAGCCGCAGCAAGCAGTAGAAACAAAAATGGATGGAAGAAGACCTCAGATACTTTGGCCTAAATCCTGCAACAAAGAATGGGCAACCATTGACTTGGATCTCGTCCAGCTTTTAGCAGGCCAAAAAGGAGATGTCGAAAGAAAACTGGAGAAGATGGGGGAGATCATCTACACCTATGGGGTGGAGAGATTTGGAGTGAAAAGCAAGAACCCAAGGTCACAGAAGGAGATGTCGGGCCGACCTAAGTCCAGGAGACAAAAAGGAATTGACAGCGAGAAAGGAGGAGCCTGAGGAAACAGTGGAAGAAGGCCACAGAAGAGGAAAGGAAGTGCCTATAGGCACTATAAGGCAATATTAAAAGTCGCCTGGCCTCGCTGGGAAGAGCAGAGAGCTTGAGAAAGCAACATAAGAAAAAGGAGCGAACCAGGACCGCTTTCTACAATGACCCTTACAAGTTTGTCAGTAGCATCTTAAGCAAGGAGAAAACTGGGACCATTAAAGTACCTATAACAGATCTTGAGGAACACTTACGGAAGACGTATTCCGACAATTAGAGGCATGAGCCAATCTCCATTCCAGAGGACATGCCACCAATTAAGCAACCAGAACACCAGATGGACACAAGGCCCCCTAAATGGAGCGAAGTTGAGAGTGCAGTAAAACGGGCAAGATCAGCTTTACCTCCTGGACCCAACTGTATACCATACAGGCTCTACAAGAAAGCCCCTAGGGTGTTGAGGTACCTTTGGAGATTAATGGCTGTGGCATGGAAAAAGCATGTGATACCAAAGGTCTGGAGAAGGGCAGGAGGCATACTGATCCCCAAGGAGAAAAACTCCTCAACCACCGACCAGTTTCACCAAATTAGCCTCTTGAATGTGGAAGGTAAGATTTTCTTCAGTGTTGTGGCTAATAGACTCAGTATTTCTGAAGAGTAACAACTTTATTGACACTTTAGTGCAGAAGGCAGGTATAGGGAGTTTCTCTGGATGTTTGGAACCTGCTAACATCATCTGGCACCAGTTGCAAATGGAAAAAAAGGAGAAGAAAGACCTGCATGTGTTTTTTCTAGATCTTGCCAATGCCTTTGGATCAGTGCCACATGAGCTGCTGTGGACAGCCTTTGACTTCTTCCATGTTCCAGAGCAGGTAACAAAGCTGATTAAGGCATATTTTTGCCTTAGATTGCACAATTTCACCACTGGCTTTAACAATGGCAATGGAAATAATAATCCAGACATCACGTTGGGTGGTTGGAGGAGAGCGTTTGAAAAATGGGTTGCACCTACCTCCAATCAGGGCATACATGGATGACATGACAACCATCACAACAACCAAAGCATGTACAAAGCGGCAGCTGGATAAGCTCCAGGAGAACAATAGTTGGGCACAAATGGAGGTCAAATCCAGAAAATTCCGCAGCATTTCTATTGTCAAGGGCCGGCTTACCAACGACAGGTTCACTATAAAGGGCGAGCCCATACCAACGATCACGGAAAAGCCCATCAAAAGCCATGGACGGTGGTACATTACAGACCTTAAAGACGCCAAACAGGTGGAACAACTCAGGCAAGATACAGCCAGTGGACTCAAGAAAATCAACAATACAGCTCTTCCTGGGAAGCTGAAACTCTAGTGCTTCCAATTTGGCTTGTTGCCATGCCTGATGTGGCCATTTTCAATGTATGAGCTCACGGTGTCTCACGCCAAGAACCTGGAGAGATTGATGAGCACACAAGTGAAGAAATGACTTGGGCTACAAAGGGAATGGAGCTCTCTCTCTTCTCATTTCAAGCCTTGTGGAGGAATATAAATGCACCAAAACAAGGTTGGAGATGACGCTCAAAGAATCCTGTGATCCCTGTGTAAGAGATGCTGCTCCAACAGTAGCGACAGGGAGGAAATGGAACCCAACAACAGTGGTAGGAGATGCAAAGGCAGCTCTCAGACATAAGGACATTGTGGGACAAGTTCAACATGGCAGAGGGGGACTTAGTTTGGCATCAACCACACCCATATGGCGAGAAGCCAAAGGACACAGAGACACCAAAGGAACAGCATCACATGCTAGTGGAGGAGGTTCGGCGTCAAGAGGAAGCAAGTAGATGCGCCAGAGTGGTCTCTCAAGTCCATATCATAAGAGATGACATATGATGTGCTGCCCTCACCAACAAATCTGCATGTTTGTTGTGGACAGGATCCAGCCTGCCACCTATGTGCAGCTCCAGCAAACCTTAAACATATTCTTGTGGGTTGTAAGAAGAGCTGACATGGTGCCACAATCAAGTACTAAAGTGCTTGGCTGCAGCAGTAGAGACCAAGAGAGTGGCAACAAATGCCATCCCCTAAAACGCCTAGACTAACTCCCTAAAAAGGCAACCCCTTATTCGGGAGGGGCAGACAAAGCGGGACAAGCCCTTATCGCCAGATTCAGGTCTGCTGAGTATAGCCAGAGATTGGAAAATGCGAGTTGATTAAACCCCAGACTTACTTTCCACTTGGAAATCGCAGCGACCAACCTGTGGCCGGACATGGTTCTATGGTCTAGCTCCAGTAGGACAGTCCTCATAGTTGAGTTGACTGTACCTTGTGAAGAGGCCATTAACGAAGCATTTGAAAGAAAGAATATCTGGTATGCCAACTTGTCAGCGGAGGCTGAAGATCGGGGATGGACAGCGAAAGTGTTCTCGGTTTAAGTGGTCTGCAGGGGCTTTGTTTCCAATTCCACTACAAGGCTGCTTAAGGAAGTGGGGATCAGAGGACAGTTCCAACGGACGGTAGTCAAAGAACTCGCCACTGTTGCTGAGAGAAGCAGCCACTAGTTGTGGTTGAAACGGAAGGAGACAATATGGGCTGCCAAATGACCACATAATAAAATGGTGTTGTGTGTTGTAATGTTACGCCGTACGGAACTGGGGGCACTGAGCAGGTTATGGTGGCAGTGGGGCTAGAACAGCCTTAACCAACGGGGTGGTGCGTATGGTTGCGACGAGGTTATGGTAATGTGTTGTAATGTTATGCCATATGGACCCGGGGGCACTGAGCATGCATTAACGGTGCCAGTGGGGTTATAGCAGCCTTAGCAATGGGTTGGCGTGTATAGTTGCGTTGATTTTGGTAATGTGTGGTAAAGTGATAGCTGCCCACTGCTCCGGGTGTATGTGTTTTCACAGCTTGGAGTGCGTGAGTTCACTACTCACTGGACAGGTTAAATGCAGAGGTCACCATAGATGACAAATTGGTCACTTTCATAGGACAGGTCCAGTGGAGGATAATCAAGAACTGGCCAGTGTTGCGGAAAGAAGAAGCCAATGGCTGTGGTTAAGGCGGATGCAAGATGATCTTGTAACAATAAGACACACCCAGGTCTGATCAACCTGCGGTGGGCCTCCTTTGGCTGGGGATGTCTTGTGATAAAGGGCCGAAACACCCAATGAGGCTGAGGTGTACAACTGACGATGTGAAGGGCATTATCAGCAGCACCTCACCAAAAGGCATCTTTCACCCAGGATAATGGATGTGATGAAAGTGGGACACAACTCATGAGATGTCTCTCTGATAATAGCAAGGAAAGGTAAGTATAAATTAGCTATGTATTTCTATAATCATTTATCCCCCAAGCACAGAGGATGCCTACCCGACGAACCCAGTGAAACCTCAGACCTCCTTTCCTGTATTCATATTCTTGACTGCTCCCCCTGTCATGCATAAGGCGTGAGAAATGACGTATTGGGCATCTCATATTGGGGATTATAACACCTAGTCCTATTAAGCGAATCTGAAAACAGAACATTTCTTCATATTAATACAGTTGTCAAGCAACACACTGACTCAGAGAGTTTGGTCATTTCAAGTGCAATACAGTTTATTGAAACGTAACTGTTACGGGTAAAGAGATAAACTGAAGAAATTGCAACCAGAGTGATTATAAATAATACGTCCAACAGATAATAATAGGGAATTCTTCTCTTCCAGATTTTAACAGATGAATCGGATGCTGAAGGGAGCCAGGAGACTGAATAAGCTGGAGCGTTAGCAAATCAGACTTTTAGATATAGTTTGCATAAATGCCTGGCTTAGCCAGGACTCTAACCAGGAAGCTTTTATTAAGTTTCATTTCATTTATATGGCACTTTTCATAATACATGTTGTTTCAAACGTCTTTACAAAAAACACAGTCTGTAGTTTACACATTAGTAATACCATAATCGACAGATTTGACTCATAACCAAAGACTTAACTACCACTCTTCTATACTGTACTGTTTATAATTGCCATACAAGTAATGATATAAGCAGTGGAATCTAACAGTTGTAAGCAGACACTTTTCCGAGACAGAGTGACCAGGAGACAGAAAAAGTACCAGATGGACTTTTGTTTTCACACCTGTGTAATTGAGTTTTTTTTTTTCTTAGATTCTTAGATTGAACGTAGGCAGGGATTTTGCAATATAATCATCACCTCACATGAACCAAAATCTTCACGGGATACAACACCAACTGTCCCAGGACAGAGTGGAGCCAGCACCCCTGAGGGCCGATCAGAGGCCAGACAGGGGACTGTTTGTTTACATTAGATTTTTTTGACCATATTTGTCATCTGGTTAATGATCATTCATGCCAATTTTGAAGTTCAGTGTTCAGTCTCCTCATTCGCATGTACAGCAGGCAAGGTGATGTCGAAACATGTTTTGTTTATTACATTGCTGGGGTCCTGAGACAGAGGAGGGGGGGATTTATTTGGGGTTCAGCGTATATATAAGAAGCACCATTTGAATGAAGGGGGATGTGTATGGACCTGAAGAACGTTGGAGAGTAATGATGCATACAGTCAAGCTGCTCTTTGTGGTGTTTTCATGCCTCTGCGCCGTCGCCTGGGCATCGTCCAATCGCCAGCCATGTCGTAAGAGATTTATGCATTCTTTATCTCATGTTATAGAATTAATCAGTTTCTGTAATATTCTTGTAATTTATTCCTTAAAGTTGTCCAGAATTAGAATCAGAATATTTTGGCTCACCTCAGTTCAGGTTTAGTTCTGCTCTGCATTTCAATTCATTTTTTTTGGAGTCATTGAATTTTCTCTCAAACTCTAAATGATGTTGTAATGTAATGTTACATTGTATATTTTGCAGATACAGCCCCATTGACCAGTGGAACAATGAAAGTGGTGAGTTTTGAAAATATAAAATCAATGTAACCTCTACAAACCTAGAATTTCAGCAATGAGGAAAATTAAAAATGTTTAATTTGCCTGTCAAATAGAAATCCCATTTTTTATATATTTTTGAAATATATAAATCTAGTTTGCAACTGTTATGGCCTTATGTATCTATAGATATCATTTTATACAAACAAGCTGTTTGCTCTGAAACTTCAAAAAGTGCTTAACATGCACTGTGTGAAGAACACATTTGGCTCTAATAAAAGGATTTGCAATTATATTTTGTATTTCCCTATCGTAAACAAGACCTTAAGACCGACTGTAAACTTTTGAAATATTTTTATTCTTTATAAAGTTCATTTTTAATCTCTCTTGTCATTTAGGTTTCAACAGGGGGTCACGATCTTGCATCTGGAGAATTCAATTATGACTCTAAAGCAAATAAATTCCGTTTTGTGGAGGACACAACTCACGCAAACAAAACGTCTTATTTGGATGTGCTCATACACTTTGATGAGGTATAGGCTTCGCCAATGACTTTTATTCTATGTCCTCTATTAGAGTTTGTGATTACAGCTTTAACTTTAACGTTTAAATCCGTAATTTTTAGATAATATAAGACATACATTTTTCTTCTGTTTTATACAAACACAGGGTGTGCTTTATGAGCTAGACAGTAAAAATGAGAGTTGCAAGAAGGAGACTCTGCAGTTCCGTAAGCATCTCATGGAGATTCCACCTGACGCCACTCATGAATCAGAGATTTACCTGGGCAGCCCCTCCATCACAGAGCAGGGACTCAGAGTGCGGGTGTGGACTGGAAACTTCAATGAACTTCATGGTCATTGCCTATTTTTATTTTGTTCTTGGTCTGTTCAGTTATTGAGGATTTGCTTTTAAATAAGTTTTTACTTTTCAGCTCACTACTCCCTGTCAACCACTTCTTGTGGCTGTTTGACAGTTTCTGGCTCCTACTATGGTGAGAAGAAGGACCTTCACTTCAGGTAAACAAAGGAAAAAAATCTGTAGCACTGATTAAACGTGTAAACAACACAGTTAAATATTGAATTCTGTAGTTTAGCAGTATAATAGTCATTTAACTGTGCACATTTCTGCTCCAGTTTCTTTGGTGTTGAAACAAAAGTTGACGACGCACAAGTCTTTGTGCTCCCGGCCTACTGTAATGGCATATCCTTTGAGGAGGCACCAGACGACCACAGCTTCTTTGACCTGTTCCATGACTGACAGACAGCAGACAATACTCCAACTGCCAAAGATGGCTACTCACAATAATAAAAAGAGCATTTAAATAAAAATATGTCCTGTATTCCTCTCTCTTTCTTCAGTATATGTCTGCAGTTTCTATGACATTATGACATCACTTTTATCTTTTCTAAATAACTTTTTGTCTTTTGCAGCTGTTTCTTCACTCTTTGATAAAGTCAATAAAGCTAAGCTCTCACTGAAAACCATTTTGATGTCTATTTGAAAATATACTGATACAGAATATTTAAAGGAGACAAATAATTACAAAAACATTTATACACAGAAACGAAAATGTATGGGGGGACAAATAGGAAAGAATGATATAAAATCTAAATATAGTTATAAATCCTGAATATATAAATGTAAATCAAAATATATAGTTATAAGTCTGAATATACAGTTATAAGTTTGAATATATAAATGTAAACTCTGAATATATAAATGTAAATCCGAATATATAGTTATTAGTTTGAATATATAAATGTAAACTCTGAATATATAAATGTAAATCCTGAATATATAGTTATAAGTTTGAATATATAAATGTAAACCCTGAATATATAGTTGTAAGTTTGAATATATAAATGTAAATTCTGAATATAAATAAATCCTGATTATCTAATCAGGCATATTAACAGACAAGCTTTCAAGTTTTCCATATTATATGATGCAATCAATGAGATTTTGTTTTAAACCTAAATTTTCACAAACACTACATTGACATTTACTTCATAATAAGCATCTTCTTTCTTTGTTTATCTCATTAGTTTATTTTTTTTCTGGCCATAGTTTAAAAGCAAAAGGGTCCTTCACAGTTCACAGCTCAAAATGGCATATTTCTACAACTATTTGACAATTTTCTTTATCGTTTTTCACACAAAGAACTAAATTTGAGTGTTTTAGAAAGAACACACAGACATGTTGAAGATCATCTACATATCATTTTGGCTTTATTAATAGCTCTTAATGGATTTCCAGCTGCAAATGTAAATGTGATCGATCTCCTATCAAATCTTTGTGCATTACTCATTGACATCTTAAACTCAGTGGCTGACCGGCTGTCCCAACACAGGAAGCCCATCACAACATTATATCTGCTGAAGTGTTGCACACAAACTTTCCTGGAAGACCAAGGTAATGCATTATATGAATTATTAATGCATTTAACTACAGTGGTGTTTAAAATAATACTATTGTCATTAAATTTCTGATTAGTACTGCATAGTACTGTGAGATTGGATATGAGAGACATCGTGATGCGATGGTTTCCACCTTATGTGCACTAAAAGTATAAGTGTAGCCTACATGTAGCTTCTTTCAAAGGTATGAAGAAAGATGAGGATTTAGTCAGTGCAGGAGATACTTTTGAGATATTTGATTTGAGATGTTTGATTTCAAGCATTTATTTCACTGTGATTTCAATCAGTCGATATTAAAGATATCAAGGTTATATTTTCACAGAATGTTCTTTACATTAGGTACTGTAGGATGACTTTATATATAAAACAGCAAATCACAACAAAAATGACTGGCTAGGTTTTCACAGACTGTGTCACATGATGAATAATATGATATCTGTTTTTGATAGTATAATTCAAATATATGCATACTTTCATATAACATTGTCTCTTTTATCTAGGTACCATATTTCAAGGACTCAGCTGGAAAATTTACATGATCTTGGTTTTAGTTGGACCACTATATCTCAGATGCTATGCATTGGTGTTAGAACTTTATTTAATCACAGAAGAGCTCTAGGCCTAGAGAACTAGGTGGATTTAGCTCTCTCTCTGATATGGAGCTTGATCAGCAGATCATTAACATCTTGTCATCTACATCGTACTCTGGGGAAACTTATGTTCAAGGCAGCTTGAGAGGTAGAGGAATTCGAGTTCAGCGATGGAGAGTACGAGAACGATTAAGGTTTGCTGATCCAGTGGGCAGAGTGTTAAGAGGAAGAAGAGCAATCAGAAGAAGAGCATATCATGTCAGCGCACCCAACGAGCTATGGTAAGTTTTTGGATCAACATGTCTGTTTATACATTACATATGCATAAGAATAAAACAGTGTGTATAAAACATTTACAAATAAATTCCTATATTAGCATTTAATTTATTCATTGGTTTTGTATTAGTATCTGCATATCTTGAAAACATGATTCATATGGCTTGTAACATTACTAAAACAGAACAATTTGGTCCTTCACAGGCATGTGGACGCCAATCACAAACTTGCAAACTGGAGACTTGTTGTGTTGACGGTTATAGCAGATGCATCACATACTTGAGATGTTTCAATAACAACAGATCTTCAACTGCCTTGGAACTTTTCAGAGATGCTGTGGAGAGGTTTGGATTACCAAGCCGAGTAAGAGGTGATGTAGGCTCTAAAAATATAGACATTGCACATTTCATCCTAGAACACAGAGGACTTAACCGTGGCAGTTTTCTGGTTGGACAGAGTGTGCATAACCAGAGGATAGAAAGGCTATAGGCAGAGGTAAACCGGGTCCTGTCAGCCTACTTATAGTCATTTATTTAAGAATGACTTTGTTGAAATTATGACATTTAAATTACTGTACTGTATTTCAACGTACCTAAATAGCAGTATAATTTACCTTCCGAATTGCATGGCAAGAAGTTTTGCATCAGATGGTCCTTCAAACATTCCACTTGAGTCTTTAATTTCTTGCAAGACTAGATGGAAAAATTCTCGCTTTGGTCCACCAAGATCAACTGCCCCCTCAGAACTGCCAAGATCATCTGTAAATTTGATGTCCAGCCTTTTCTCAGGCGAAAAATTTGGACGCTTCATAGCACGGGCAGCACCATCAAAAACATTACGCCTGACAATGTTGAATCGAACCACTTCTTCAGCCTTTATTTGAGTACGCAGATGTCCAACAATTTCCTCCAATGCCTCCACTGCTAAAAATATTGTATATAAAAAGGTTTTCAATCTATAGATACATTTCTTATTAAAATATACATGAAGAATAAGGTTTATTCTTATTGCTGGGTCATACCAAAAATTCAATTCAGATTCCTAGTCTGTACTTCCTATTCTTCATTATTTTTTCATAATAAATTATTTTTAACTCATTTAAAACTCATACAGGTCTAAAAATCACAATCACTCACTCACAATGACACGCTCACTATTTTGTGTTTTCAAAAAATACTTTGTATTTCTGTTTGTCTGGTCTCTCAGCGACCTTGCAGTGCCTTCCAAGAGAACACTATCATCAGAAAGCTCATCATCATCTTCCAAGAGGTTGACATAGTCACTGTAATGTACAGTAAAACACAAATTTAATAATACTGTGAGATTAAATAAATGCCATGAGTTTCTTAACTAGTGTTACCAAAGTTCCATTAATTTTCTATAGGAAACTTTCCATGGGTATTAACAAAAATAAATTGGAAATTTGCAACAATTGCAGGTTAGCAGAATCTTTTAGTAATGTGATTGTAGAATCAGGCCAAGGACTACCAGTCAAGCAAGTTTTGATAATATTGCTATGGTAAATATATTTAATCTATTTGTTTAAAGTTTAACCACATCAATTACTACATCAATTAGTAGGAATTCAGATATTGTAAATGTGGACATCTAACAATGCTGACAATTTATGAGGCTAGCTATCACCAGTTTTCTGCAATCATACAAAAACATACTGCAGGATATAGTTTTTATTCATTTGACCAACATAAACTGTATATGTCAATTGTTTATTTTTCTGTGTTCTTACAAGATTTTTTTCTCATTGTATTCTACAGAACAATGCTACATTCACACATAAATACATGCGTGAAAAAAACAGGAAGTGTCTCTGTACCAGTGTCTTGCAAAATGGTAGCCATGTGTGTTTTTTCAACTACATTTGACTTCCGTTTTTTAGGCTAACCTGCAGTTTTGAAAATTTCTTGTTAATTGCCATGCATTATAATTATCATGAAGTTTCTGACTTTGAATAGTTCCAAAATATTCAAGTGATAATAGTAGCCCAACTTCATTTCCCATGGAAATTTCCGGAACTTTTCTGCCCCCTTTGCAAGCCTATTCCAAACTAATCTTAAATAAAAGGTGTCTGCATTTTGTCATATCTATAAAAAAAGCAAACAAGCACAATTTATATAGAAGAATTATTTGTAATTCTGCAGATCCTGTAAGATAATATCTGATATCAGGTGAAATTGATATAAAACCTTTTTCTGGCCAGAAAATGAAAATTATTAATAAATACACTTATAAAGAAAGTGACAATGTTTAAGGATTCCTTTTAAGGTTTTTCTCTCTGTATGGTAACCTATACAGTACATTGGAATGTGACTTCTCCATTCAATAGTGAACACACACACACACTGCATATCATACCAGCAATCATCTGAAAGGGGTGCAAAGGCTTCTTTAATTGCCTGTATTACTCTTGCTTCATTCCATTCGGTGTTAATTTCCACAGCTGACTTCACATGGCTGTTTTCAAAAAGCCAGGCCCGTTTGGCTCTCCTTGGTACCACATCTGCAGCTTTTTGTAAAGTAGCAGTTTGTTTCAATAATACATTATTTTGAATTTAATAGTGCAATATTTGCCCTATATTGTGCCTACTTTTTCATTAAAACAAAAGTTTAAAAAAGTTAATGTCTGTATAATGACATGCCCGATCATATAGATGTTCATATTGATATTCAATAAATATATATTCGGGAATTACATTTATATATTCAAACTTATAAGTACGGTATACTGTATATATATTCAGGATTACCATTTATATTCAGGGTTAACATTTATATATTCAAACTTATAACTATATATTCGGACTTATAACCATATATTCACATTTATAACAATATATTTGGATTTACATTTATATATTCAGGATTTATAACTATATTCAGATTTTATATCATTCTTTCCTGTTTGGCCCCCCATAAAAATGTATAGTTATATTTTTAAGATGGATTTGAAAACGGTGTCAGAACTATTAATATATGTGGCTAAAGGATATGACCCACAAATCATTACCATACTATAACTTTAGTGTTAGCCTCGAAATGTGAACATTGTATAACACACAACTCTGCAATAAAGTAATAACACACAGTCGCTGTTAAAGTATGTGTAAGGTCGCACTGACAGGGATGTTGAAAGGATGAATAGCAAATTAACTCTTATCTCTTTACTTGGGGGTTGTTTACTGTAGTGCATTCCATCTGATATCTGAGGTTTACCAACAAGAAAAAATTGAGGAAAATTCTGTCAACGTTTGGTGCCTTTTTCATCTTTCTTTCTTTCTTTCTTTCTTTCTTTCTTTCTTTCTTTCTTTCTTTCTTTCTTTCTTTCTTTCTTTCTTTCACCAGTATCACACAGTGCTGGAACTGGGGGACTGTTTGGGGACATATTTTATATTTTTAAAACATACAGTAGATGCAGAAAATCTTACTATATTTATGTATAAAATATGCATAGGGTGTGGGGACTATTAAGTAGAAAGATATAAAATTATCTTTATTTGTAAGTGTTGAATTTCACAATGTGTAATTTCTGCTTTTCTCTGCACTGTAGTTGTTCCCATTATTGATTGGATAACAGTCATCGAAAACCCCGCCCACCGGAAGTAACGGTGCACTTGTCAAATACTGTACATTTTAACAATGGCTATAGCTCACGTTGCGACTGAATATGTATTTAATGATTTTTTATTGAAAGAACCCTGCGAATCTAAGTACAAAGGCGTGCGGCTGGAACTGGCCTTGGACAAACTGGTCAGCTTTATCGCGGTTGGGCTTCCTTTGTTACTCATTTCCCTCGCCTTTGCACAAGAAGTCTCTGTTGGTCAGTAAAACATGGACTCATTTGTACTGTACCTTATTTTCAGTATAAAGGACACCAAAATGAACGTAAAATTGGATCAATTACGAGGATTAACTGTTGTCCTGAGTTTAAATTTTGCATGAAACGTCAGACCAAATTGCGACAGGCGAAAGTAAAACGCTAAATTGACATGTGTTTTGTTATAAGGTTAGATAATGCTTTCTAAATAATATTTTTTACAGGTATTCGCTGATCAATTAAACAATGATTAGGTAGAGCATCTGTTGTGTGTAAATCCAGAACGGGGCGTCACCGTGCTAGTGATGTAATGCCAGTTTACAACCTGAAACATGGCAATAGGAATCTATACAGTATATTACACGATGAACGCATATAGCCTATTATTGTTGCGCTTAAGATCTATTTATAACAGATGCACTGTGTGAGATTAGGTCTTTTTATTTAATTCGCTGTTATTTACTGCGCGTTGTCAGTCTACTGTTTTTTCTTCTATTTCTTTTAAGCAGAATAATACAGTCAACCGTCTTAAAACGAGATTAAGTGAAATGAAACCTTTGTATTTTTGCACGCAACCTTGATGCATACAGAGCTTAAAATATGACAGCTCCATTGACACAAATTTAATTGTATTTTTGTTTTCAGGTTCCCAAATCACCTGTTTTCCACCCACCAGCTTCTCATTGCGGCAGGCTGCATACGTAGATTCCTTCTGCTGGGCTGCAGTGGAGAGTCACTCCGCAGACAATAGTGCCCCCCTTCGACTACACAAGGTGCTGCAATGAGATTACTTGAATGAAAATTCAGAAATTGTGCAGTCACATTTAACATATTCAGAAGTTCATCAGTGCTTATTTTTCTCTCACCTGTCTCTTTGTCTGCAGTTCTTTCCTTATATCCTATTGCTGGTCGCCATCATCATGTATATTCCTGCTCTGTTGTGGCGTTTCACGGCTACCCCTTCCCTTTCCTCTGACCTCAATTTTATCATGGAGGAACTTGACCGTTGCTACAATCGTGCCATCCGTCTAGCTAAGAGCCTAACGTCCAACCTTGATGGCAAAGACACTGCAGAAGATCCACACAGGTATACTGTGACATAACTGTTGAATGGCATTAATAATAAAATAAAATACATTTCTTGCTTGAGGCCTTGGGAACTTCTGGTAGCTTTGCTATTATTTTCCTTTGTTTATCAGTAATATCTTCTATATGATCCTCTAAATAATTACAGGGGCCTGCCCTATTGCAAAAACTTCAATATACTTCAGGACACTTAATACTAATCTTTAATCTTTAACTTACTCATCTCCAGACAAAATGCTTCTTTAATAAAGGAGAGTAAGAAAAAAATAAAAGAATTTAAAAGAGTACAACTTGTTTGCGGATTTATTTATGTTTCTCCTCTGACCCTAGACCAGGGGCGTAACAATAATATAATCTCTCCATCTCACATTCTCTCTCTCCTGCTTTTGCTTTCTCTCTCAGTGGTATTGAATTGACTGAAGGTTGTTTTAAGTACCCTCTGGTCGAGCAGTACCTAAAAACAAAGCGTGCATCATGGGCTTTGGCAGCGAAATATCTTCTTTGTCGGGTTTTAACCCTCCTCACTTTACTGCTTGCCTGCTTTTATCTGACATACTACATCTTTTGGGTTTCACCAAGTGACCAGTTCTCCTGTAACCTGCGCACAGGTGTGTGTGTTTGTATTCAGTAGATTTGTGCCTGTCTGTGAATGTTTGTTTTTGCATGCAAAGAATAAAGTTTGACAAGACTATAAATATAGGAGGGTGAAACGTGTGTTTCTTGTTTTGTGTCTGCTAGTTATTTGCTTGTATTTGTGTACTGAAATGTGTATGTTTATTTTGTCCCGCCTGTGTCCAGGTATATTATCAAATGAGACTGAGGTACCAGACGCATTGCAGTGTAAACTAGTGGCAGTGGGTGTATTCCGCCTCCTAAGCTGCATTAATGTGGTGATGTATATAGTGTTAGTACCTGCTGTGGTCTATGCTGCCCTTCAACCTTTTCTTGAACACCAGCGTGCCCGGTTTCTCCATCCATACCGCCTATTGCCTGCTTTCGGGCATGCCCTCGATTTAGAGCCTACAGGTCGACGCTATGATGACCTCAGCATCTATCTGCTGTTCCTGGAGGAGAACTTGAGTGAGCTTAAGAGCTACAAATGTTTGCAGGTCAGTGTGCTTCAGTGCCATGTATGTATCCTTATTTTATGATGTTTGATCTCTTTGTGATGACACTTTTCTGATTTAGGTTTTTTGTGTATGCAGGTATTAAAACTGCTGTCAGAGGAAGGAGATGCAGCGTTTGACACCATGTGTCTCCTCAGGACTTTGGGACAAGTGAGGACTGACATGGTGGACAGGAAACGATCCCAAACAGTCGATGGAAAATCTCAATTAACTAGGACAGAAATAAGTTCTGAACAGAAAGGTAAGCGTGTCATTGGAAAAGTAAACTTAATCTGGCAGACATTTTTCAGAAATCAGACTACCAATTCACAATTACACAAAAGCATAATAACAACAAAAGCATTTTTTTGTTTTATATCAAAAAAGTATAACAATAAACAACAACAAGATTCGCTTAATAGGACTAGGTGTTATAATCCCACTATTTCAGCACAGTTTAATTGCCCAATAGGACATTTCCCACGCCTTATGCATGACAGAGGGAAGCAGTCAAGAATATGAATAGAAGAAAGGAGGTCTGAGGTTTCACTGGGTTCGTCGGGTAGGCATCCTCTGTGTTTGGGGGATAAATGATTATAGAAATACATAACATATTTGCCTTTCCTTGCTATTATCAGAAAGACATCTCATGAGTTGTGTGTCCGATCCCACTTTCATCACATCCATTATTCTGGGTGAAAGATGCCTTTTGGTGAGGTGCTGCTGATAATGCCCTTTGTATGGTTCCCATCAATGCGACACATCGTCAGTTGTGCACCTCAGCCTCATTGGGTGTTTTTGCCCTTTATCACAAGACACCCTCAGCCAAGGGAGGCCCACCGCAGGTTGATCAGACCTGGGTGTGTGTTGCATTGTTACAAGGTCATCTGGCAGCCCATGCTGTGTCCATCCGCCTCAACCACAGCCATTGGCTTCTTCTTTCTGCACCACTGGCCAGTTCTTGAAACATAGTTATAAAATATTACTATCAAACAGTACCAAAGCATTTAATACTGTGTATATATGTTTTATCTCTAGATGTTTCCTCTGTTCTGCTGGATGATGGCGTACACACAGAGAAAAGCTGCAGCTGTGTGAAAGATGTGAGACACAGGGTGGTCTGAATTATTATTATAATTCTCTCATGTTCGAAGGTTTCAACATGTGGTTTTAAAAGCTATACTGCTAATACTGTGAAAGGTAGTCCATCAATTATCATTTTATCACTAGTCCACTAAAAATAATATTAGAATACAACTGCACTGATTTACAAAACTGTGACTGTTTATTAATACTGTATAAAAAAAATTCTGTAAATTGAATGTGAATGTAAATAACATACCAGAATATGCAATGCTTGAAACTAACAGTAAAATATTTAATGGTTTACATTTACTAAAAAATGTGATCTGGTGGTTGGCTAAATACAATTACAATTTTGCTGCTGTCCTTTTGAAACCTTGTATCTCCATATATCGCTTTTTTTGCTTAAATCATTAGTAACCCTTTATGTTTGTCACTGCTTTTTGCAAAAATCTAAGCAATTAAAAAGTTATAAAAAGTGCTTGTCGACACAGTATTTAATAATTTAAAAGTACTGTGTTATTTCCAGTTTCTGAAAAACAGTGAATTTGGACATCCAAGGTTGTGGAAGGACAGCAGCAATATTGATGTGCATGTTTGAGGATACCTTATATCAGTTGGAATGGGGTATAGAGTATGAGATACAGTGCAATGTGTGTATAATCTCTCTTGAAATGTTTGCTTACAAACAAACAGAAATGATCTTTGTCACGAGTGAAAAATAAGAAAATGTTTAAATCCTTTTCTTCAGAATGTTCTCCAGACCACATATATGCATCCTTTAAAAAATATATCATAGCAGTGATATAACTGCCAAGAAGTAATGTTTTTTTCAAGCCAATGCTTCAATAGTAACAATTTTATTGTTTTAATATATGGATCATGTGATTGCAAAATGAAGAAAATCTTTATCATCCTGAGGAAGCATTGTATAGTAGAGGGTTAAGAAAGGAAAAGAGAGAAACATTGCCTAATGCACTGCCTAAAAGCAATATCTAAAAGCTATACAACTGAAATGTACATTAGTTTTGTTTAAAGTTATTTTTTACTTTTGTATATATGGGAGCTGTTTTCTGTAGTAAGTTTAATTGTAATAATAATTAAATTGAATACTTTTTTCATATAGGTGAATTGTTGATATGATTTTAAAAAACTGATTTGTTTTTATTGTAATTGTTTGTATAATTTCATACCTCCTTACCTTAAAGAAATTAACATCAGACTTGAACAATTGTAAGAAATGTTTTATAATGTTGCATTTTTTACTGTTATAAGTCTTATAAATATGTTTACGTTTTCTGCAGCATTACAATGTTTCAATATAATACGAAAATACAATATAATAAAAAGAAATCAGCATTGAGTACTTGCCCTCCAAAAAGTCATGCATGCACATACTTTCGATGTTTTCATTTTTAAAAAATATGTAAAATATGATTGAAAGCAGATGGAAAGTGTATGCACAACTAGTATACAGGATTGTGTTGAATATCCTCTTTAGAACGGTAATACATAAAATCTTTGAAAATTTGGAGAGCTACATCCTGCTTTAAAAGGTCAAACCAGAAACGTCACAAACATCACTAATGACTAAGGATAAAGCTTTTATCTACTTCCATTTTCTCAAGAATGAGAAACCCAGAGACATTTTGCTGATCTACCATTTAGCTGGAAATCTACCAGCTGTCACCTTCTTCTAATTACCCAATATTCTTCATTCAGATCCATGGACAGGTCACACTGTCGCTCAACAATTATTAACAATTAACCAAAGCTGACTTTAGCTTGACAACACAGCGCACAGGACCTGCATGAGCACCTGAGCGTGTTTGTCTTTTGTGAACGTAATACTACTTGGGTGTTAATGTGAATTGGTTGGGTAAACACAGCTAATGTGGCATATGTGATTGGACAGTCACTTAAGGAGTTAGAGTGTGTTTGTGCATACAAGACTCCTTTTCCGCTGATCCAGGCAAATACTGCAGAACTTGTGTGGACATAAAAGGGAGAAGGACATGCAGATCGTCCCAAACCATCTCACCTCTCTCATCTGTTACCATCTAGTCATCAGCTTCAAGAACAGGTAAGGGGTTGATAGGATGGGAAATTTACAGTAAATGCTTCTTATTGAGGCTGTTGATGACATTTTGTGTTTTTATTAATAAACTAGTAACACTTGTACTTTTAGTTTTACTAAAAGTGCTTTCTTTTTCTCAGGGTAATAATGGCATTGTGGCTCCAAGCTGGTGCTCTCATGTTGATTTTGGCCATCTCTGGTGTCAACGCTAATGCAGGGGCTCCACAGCACCTGTGTGGATCTCACCTAGTCGACGCTCTTTACCTAGTCTGTGGTCCAACCGGTTTCTTCTATAACCCTAAGAGAGATGTTAACCCCCTACTGGGTAAGAACGAACTTGTTTAAGCTTTAAATAGTTGTGTACTAAGAGATTCTAAGTAGTTGAAAATACACTGTATTTCAATGAGCATGAAATAGTCTGATGTCAAATACATGTGTTATACAAGGTCAGACAACAAGTACAAATGATATTGATTAAATGAATTGATACATTTTTATATGAAACATTTTAGCTGTAAAGTAAAAGAGAAAATGAAAACTATACACGTTTTTGTAGTACAAGAGAGTCTGACCTGTGCGATTTTCCTTTCTCAATATTACATTTGGCTCAATTTGACACTTTTAATATTATAATTTTCCCTTGTTATTTTCGTTTTCAGGTTTCCTTCCTCCTAAATCCGACCAGGAAAATGATGCGGCTGACTTTGCATTTAAAGATCATGCTGAGCTGATAAGAAAGAGAGGCATAGTGGAGCAGTGCTGCCACAAACCCTGCAGCATCTTCGAACTCCAGAATTATTGCAATTAAATTACTTTACCAGACAGGTACCAGGTGCCTTAATGATCTTGATTTGTGTTTTTCATAGAAAATAAACATTTATCAAATACGGAATGTGTTTTTGCTGACTCTACGTGGTATATTTGTACTTTTTGTTATTGGTCATTGTACAACTGTACTGTGTTTATCAATTTTTTCACATCCAGTCATAGACATTACATGTTATTCAAAACTAGCAAATGCACATGACTTCTGCCAAAAACTAAACAAATATTGTTTAGTGTCACTAAACAAAAGACAATTTTTGGAAACATTTAAACAACCAAACAATACAGTGAGTAGACCTATACTGAGTAATAAGAAACAAGGAATCTGCAGAAACTATGGATGGTGTTACACAATACAATAAAAAGTCTCTAAACTAATTATTAAATCAAATCAAATCCACTAAATGAATGTTCTACAGATCTGCTTCTCAGAAAAAGGACACCATCCATTTTATGTATTGTTTTGTTGTAAGTTGTTTATCTTAGAGAAACAAACCAGTACGGTGACATCTGAACAGAGACCATTGTGGAAACTTGTGTTTTATTTCTGAGTCATATTTGTGATCTTTTTTGTCACTAACCAAAATCTATATATCATTTTTTATGCACTTTCCATTCCAACAAATGCTCACATATCTGATATGGTAATCATTGTCATTTAGTGGATGCATTGTAGAATCTAGGAGTAAAGATTTTTGCATCTCCCAGCACTGTGGTATAATCATTACATTTTTGAAGAGGCTCTTAAACTGAGCAGTGTGTCATTTTGGCAGAGAGGCATTTTCTATATTAGTATGTAGTTTGAAAAGTTATCTCTGCAGTCATCTGCAAAGCTTTCATTTCTCTGAAATCACTTAGAAAAGGCTGGCTTTAAATATCAAGCTTGCTTTATTTTTAACAAGTATAGGTTTCAGTTGCTATTCTTTTTCTTACTAAAATTGCTTTAATATTAGGTCAGAATATAAGTGTAAAGGAACAACTGCCTAATACATGGTGTAAAGATAACTTATAATGTTTCTTATTTCTATACAGTTTGTTTCTTACATGCATTTTATGTAAAACTGCTTTGCAACAATTAAAAAATGTATTGAATTTGACATGTCTCTATGTGTGGGGTGCTTTGCTCAAGCTTGTTAAACACACAAGGCTGCACTACTCAGTTATAAAAATGTGTAAAAATGTAATGTCATACATTAAGACATAGGCTATCAAAGATTGTTCAATATAGTGTCATAGCTATGAAAAAGCACACCATCAACAACGTTTAAGAAACCATACAACACACATAAAATGAGAACACTAGTCATGTAACAAAATTGATTTATTGTTTGTTGTTGTTGTTTTAAAGCACCCCTGACCCTCTTTCAACACAGGATCATTTTGTTACGGTTTTTATCATTCGTCATAATTCAATCATTTTTACCAGACTCATATTTTAAATACTGAAACCAGAAAAAAGTCTCCTGGTAAAGATCTTCATTCATGCATACTACTAGCCTAACACTAATATTATTTTTTAATAAGAACCAAAAGACAGCACCAATACTTTTATATCGTTTCTTCATAATAAAACAGGGTTTTTCATGTTCAAGCAAAGGCTCCGTGTTTTGCGCTGCTAACACACAACCAGGCTATTATAGTTGCACAAGTTATAAGCCACATAACCGCCATTCTTTCAGCTAAAAATCTCAACGCCCTTAAACAAACGCATCTTTATGTAAAACATTAAGGTTGTCTCTTTCCAAAATTAAAGGCAACAAACTTCTCACTACGGAAATTACTGCTCTGCTAATATAAATGAAAGGCACCAGGAAGGGGGTGTAATGTGGTGGCATAATATGCACACAGGAGAGAGCGTTAGATCAAGAATGAATAGGATCTATACAGACCCTTTCCCAACAACCATGCCCACACTGGAAAAAAAAAGCATCAAATCATGTAGGGTCAGTTTTTAATTTTCTCATCTCTTTCAGAAATCCTGATTTTACCAACGATTTATCACCAACAGATCTTTAAAAGATTAGAGCACATACACACACACAAAATGTCATTTACTCACCTTCATATCAATGTCAACCCATATGACTTTCTTCTATGGAACACAAGCTAAATCTTTTTCTTTTTTAAGTGTAACAGAGTATGTCTCAAAGTGTTTCACAGGATCATTATATATAGCTGTGGAACAACATGAGGATGAGCAAATGGCAGAACTTCAGTTTTAGGGTAAACTAGTCTTTTCATTATGAAAATGTGCTAATATTTTCTGGTCAACAGCCACATATCTGCTGATGAAAATGTGAGAAGGGTAGCAAAACATTCATTCACAAGGAGCAAAGTGTCAAATAATTACCATGGGCTGACACCATGTGTTTAAATAAAAGAAATACAGCTGAACCAAGTCAAACTTTTAAATCTGGTTTTGTAGAATTTAAACACAAACCATGTAAAAAATTATCACACCCAGTCATTCTGACAAAGCTCTGTTAAATGGCAGCTACTTTGAAGCGTGAGAATTTCATGAACCTTTATATACACAATAAACAATCTAAGGTGGCAAACTAGAAACTGTCACAACTACCCAAGAATTGCCTCCAGGTTCTTATTAGTAGAGTTATTTTTTTGATTCCAGGGTAAAAACATTCCACCCAGAGTATAGGTTAACTAAAAGCATAACTCACTGGGCTGTTGCTAGTACTTCAAATTACTGTTTTAAAATAAAACAAGGAAAGCAAAAAAACATTCAAATTTCCAGATTTTTTTCAGTTGTAAATAAAGTCTAAAACAAAGTAAAAACCAGAAGCTCTATTTTTACATAAACACAATAAGAGTACAGTGGCATTCCTGAAAGGGTCTCATTTCATTAACCATCTCTGTTAATCATGATTTTCTTGACTAATCACACTACAGCTTGAAGAGAACTTGCATTTAGGTATAACAAAAATGGATGGCTGTAGCTACGAATTCTAGAGTTCTCACACTGTTCGCTGAAAATCACAATATGAAAGGAAATTGTATACTTCAAGTAACGCTGAAATAACTTCAGGTTTGTTCAGCCTGGTAGAAAAGCAGCAAATACACAGAAAGTGGATAACAAGCAAAACTGCTAAATCATTCATTATGGGTTGAGCACAATAAGTGTGTTTGTCAAGTATCTGAGTTGACATGCTCTTCCCCATCCCAGTCATGAAAATATTTACAACTGGTGTTGAACCCTCATCAGCCACATTGCACTACTTTGGTACTTCAGCTTTTCTACCTTGGCTGGATAGAAGCAGGAAGCAGTGGCATTTCAAGCAAAACATACAGTATTGAAGAATAAATCCTTCATGGTTCAAGAGTAAACGGTAATATTCATACAATCTACACACAATGAGCTAATGAATCTTTATACATAATGGATTTGTCCAGAAGAGTTTAGACAGAACATGAGATGGAAAAGTTGTCATTCTGATCCAGCTACATGGAGATGACAATGAAGAATTGTGTCTTAAGGTTCATAAGGTCCAAACTTAAGACTGTACAAAGTCCAGGAACATACTAACAGCAGACATAGACATACTAATGAACAAAAAAACCACCAAGAGTGAATTTACGTCTAGGACTTAAATCTCAATGAGTCTTACCGCTTCACATTCACCTTGAATGTTCAATGAACAGTGGCAACAAGTAAAACCAAAAATTATTCAGTGTTGCAGTTCAGACAAAAAGTGCTTTAGATCAAGTTAAAACAATGGAGTTTTTAAAACAGACAGACTGGGCAACAGGCCTTCAAGAACTCATGTTTTTTTAAACCGAATCCAAAATTAAGGTGTCAGGGTTTTGAATAGCTGATTCAAAGGCTAAAGTTTAAGGGTCGGAGTTAATCTGCGTTCTCCGTGATCTCAAGCCCCTCAACAGCGCTCACTGAAGAGCATTCCCCTGTGATATCACTGCCATTTAAATCTCAGCCTTCAAAGGAAAGGGCACGCACCCTGCATTAGCTGAATTTATGAGCAGAGATCCACAGGAGCCATTCAGCAAAACAAATCCTCATCAACGTCACATTCCGGCTTATCAGGTGTCAAAACTTCCAAGTGTTGGAAGCAAGGACAAATGTATCCTGCAAAATGAATTCTCTATTTATCTTTTCAGAAATGTTTTCAGTAATAGAGTCCGTTTAGCTTAATGAGGCATGGGATATGAATCAATGATGAAATACGGTTGCAGCTAATGTGATCTCATTCATTTAAAAAAATGTTAATTCAATTGTTCTCCCAAAACATTTTTTAAACAAAAAGCTGGACAATTAGTAAGCGCTTCGTAATTTTTTCATGACTGTAATGTCCTATACAACAGTTTCATATGCTGTACAGGTGTATTCAGAGAGAAAAGATATGGGGGCAAAGATCAGTTACTGCTATAAAATGAACATAACCGAGTACTGAGAAGCAAGAGAACAGCAAATTTCAAAAGTCCTGTTCATTTCTTTTCTGATTAGAGCATCTTTATACACTCTGATGTAGTTTATGTCCATAATTTTCAATGTTGACATGGTGATCTCAAAACACCAATGTTGGTTACACCGATTGTTCAGATAATCGCACAGATGTTCATCTGGTGTATGTTGGTATTATTTGTGTCACTCCCAAACAGAAGTACTGAAATCCCAGTACACTTTTTTCACATATAGCACTGACCTAAACAAGCTATGTGTTAAGGGCTTTGTGTAGAATATGTACTGTATATGTAGCTGTGTAAGCATGCATTGTAGTTTGTGTGTCGAGTTTACTAAACTGCAGGCCACTTTTCCCCTGACACTCATAGCGTTTGTGGTTCTGTAGGGGCTGTGTGTGGGCTCTGAGGGGGAGAATGTGGGGGCGAGTGCAAAAGAGGGGAAAAACGTGAGGTTGGAGGGCAATAAGAAGGTGCGGCTGTGGGGGATGGGGGCAATCCAGAGGGCACCAGCGGTCCAGCGGGTGTGAAGAGGCCAGTGGGTGATTCAGCAGGAGGTTGGTTGTAAAAGAAGAAAGCACACTGATGAATAAATGTCTCGATGATTGTCTGGTAGGTGCGAGTAGCTGTCAGAGCATCCATAGAGGTGAAGTCTGGCCGCATCAGTGTTGGCCAGAAACAGATGGACAGATTTTCACTGGTCATTAAGTTGACTCTGTTCCACTGACTAACCCTGGGAGAGGATGAGAAATAAAGTTTCAAGTCTCGCCCTTGTATCTTATCCCAAACAGTTAGGAAATGCAGTAAATGTGATTCCATACTTGTTTAGATGGCTCATAACATATTTGAAGACATCAAAATTCTCCCTGGGAAATCGCCTCAACACATCCTTCATGGTGTGCAGCCTCTGTTCTCTGTCATTAATTTCTATAGACAAAATTTTGAAAGCCTGATTATTCCACAGCCTCAGACAGGCCTTAAGGTACACGACACACTATTTCACATTATTAACTAAAATAATGAGGATTTAAAAGGAGAATTCAAAGCATAGTGTCCAACTTACAAATTTTGGAAGAAAAACAAATTCATTCTTACTGAACGCTTCTATCAGCTCCACCTGTGAGCTATAAGGAATCAGAGGATCCGGCAGCTCTGAGAAGAAACCTTTCAATGCCCCGGCAACTGTGTTCACAGTATAGTCCTTTTCCACTAGATCCAGATTGTGGTCTATTAATTAGAGAAAAAAAAGAATGAATAAACAGAGTGGAAGAAGGAGAGAATGTGAAGTAATTATCAAAAAAAAATTGTTAACAGTATGTTTCAAAGACAAATATGTTTATTTTATAACTCTTTGCCTGCCATTGACAAGATTTTCTGTTATGACACAACGGTTCCATATAATTTAGACGTTTCCCATCATTTATGCAGATTTTTAGTAGGGGGTGGTGTTAAACATCACCTGCAAAAGGAACATCATTTACAGATCCAAAAAAGCAAATGCTCTAATTTGATCACTTTTGTACATCTAAAGTCTTTGACAATTTTCTTAGCTATTCTCAGTTTAGAATGTATTTTTGTAGAAACCTACCCAAACTTGGGAAGAAATAAAAATGAACAAATAAAATGTTTTTTGTTTGTTTGTTCAATAGCAGAGGCTGTTTTCTCTCACTTAATACATTGTATGTCCATACATTCATTAAAAAAATTCTGGGGGGCCATGACCGTTTTGTGTAAAAGATCAAAAATGCTTGCGCTGGCTTGCAACTTCAGTAAAAAACACTGAAGGAGAAAGAGTTAAATGCACATTTTCAACATTTTGTACAAAATAAAACTAAAAAACAAACATCATCATGCTAACAATATACAGTAACCTAGCTACAACAACCCACAACAGTTTAACACCCTAAAAACATATTCAACATACCCTGTTCAAACTGTCTCTGCAAGGTCTCTATCTCTGACTTATTTCCACTTACTCTGTAGATACCCTCTGTGGTCAAACCTTGGGAGAGTGAGAGACGAAGCCAAAATTAGGTATAGGTTAAGTATGCTGTGCTTCAGGCTATTTAACAAAATGCTTAATATGATCAATTCTAAAATTACCATTATAATTACAAAAGCATGACACCAGTTAGAAAAGAAACAATAAAAGCAATCAAGTGACACATTCTCAATAGTATGCTCGGGTGTCATTTATAACAGCCACAGCCATTAGGCATCTAAATTTATCCCAACATTGTGATACAGATAAGCTTATATGGTGTTCTAATCACATCTCTGATGGGGTGAGTATGATGGTGAATTAGCAGAAGTAAGTGTACCTGTGGCTTCAATATAACGGATACACTTGTCAATGAAATGTGGAATAGGTCGTTCAAAGGAAACCACGTTAACCAGAGGCACTCCAAAGTAAGTACTCTCCAAAGGCTTAGAGATTGAATGACGAGGCTTTTGTCTTGTTTTCTGAAATACAAAGACAGCTTCATTACAATTACCTATCATTACACTTTAAAAGACTAAGGGAGGTTTGTAAAAAGAAAATGATCACAATATTAAAAGAGGCATTCAAACTAAATAAATAAAACTCACTTTGCCTGGTCGGCGAAGACTTTTCAGTATGTTCCTCTTTTTGGGATCCTCTCCTTCTTCGTTAAGTATGTCTCCCTTCAAACCTGAAACATCATCGTCTTTTGACCTTGTAAGTGTGCCAATCTCATCATCGCTACCAATAGAAAAGCTGGTGCGGAAATTGCTGAACTTCCCCAGCCGTTTGGAACGATCACGGTAAAGTCGCGGCTTCACCCTTGCTGCAGAGAACTTGCGACGTCTTTCCAAAGAGCTGCCATCCCCTTCACTGTCTGAACCATTGCCTCCTCCATTAGAGTGCATCCTATTGGAATTGCGGATGGTAATGATTTTGCCCTGTGTGCTGTCATGTGGCACAGAGTAAATGCTGTCCTCGTAGTTGGACCGTGGCTTTGATACAGCATCCACTGGCTCAGCATAGTCTGAAGGATCATAGTCTCCTCCAATTGGCCATGTCACATTCGATGTAAGAGACCGCCGATGGCTGACTGAATCTATATAGGGGTTGAAATTTGGTTTTCTGAGGTCAAAAGTGACACTAGGTTTGGGCCTTACTTGAGGAGGGATTTTATTGTTTAGCTTGTTCTCAAAGGTGCTAAGGTCAGAGATTACAGAGAATGTGTCACCTGAGTCCAAGTCAGGCAGTTTGAACCCGCCATGAGAGGTGAGTGTGCCATCATGGTAAGGCGGAGAAGCTTCCATGTCCTCCTCAGAATCTAACAGCATTGTGACTGGGCTTGGGGAGCCACAGTGTGGAGAATACGCATTCTCATTTGTGCTTGAGGCTTCTGGAACATTTTCATACATATGACTGGCCTCAACAATGGTTCTCTTCTCTAACACTTCTGCAAAAAATTGTTCCAAGAGGTCTATTTTGTGTAGTCCTCCACCAGGGCCACAGACTGTACTACAAAAACGTCCCTCAATTTCATGGGCCAGATCCTCACCTTGGACTAAAAACTCGTGAGCAGAGTCTAGAAGCTCACTCTGAGTTTCTCCCACTGCAAGCAGTTGAACAGGGATGATGTCTTGAACTTCACATAAGAAGGCACACAGGGTTTCAAAAGAGGCCTTGCGACACGGCGAGTAAACAGCAATGTAACCATGCACCAACCTACTTTTACGTGTGGCAAAAGCAGCATGGTATGCCATAAGTGATAGCTCAATTGTATACTTGTTGCCACCAACTGTCTGTTCCAGCAGCACTGCGGTGCCACTTGCCTGGGGAGAGGTCGGCTTGCAGTGCTGAGGGAGCAGGAATGGCGCAAGAAGTTGATTAGTGTCATAAGAGTCTCCACACATTAGGCACATGACAATACGCAAATCAGCCTCTGGGCTCCGGTCCTGCTGTAAGTCTCTAATACATGGAGGCAGTGGAGGTGCAGGTGGTGAACCGCTACGAAATGTCGAAGTCCTCCTCATTTCAAGTAGAGATTTCAAGACCTGATTGATCTGCCTTTCGTTCACATTACGACCATAGCCGCTGCCTGGGGAGGCAGGTTCCAGGAAGTTACTTTGCAGTTTTATTGATACCTGTTGACCCTGTGATATTAAAGCTTGGGCAGTCTCCCCACCAATGTCTCCTAGTCCTCCAACACCTCTTTTGGTTATTAACAAGAGTGAGAGAGGAAGTTGAGCAATATGGTTATCCCTTCTGCCAAGCGTAGAGTCTCGCAATTTCTCAATACTTTCAGCAATATATGACAAGGATTCTTTTGAATTGTACAAACACAGGCATCCGTGGGGAGTGAATGTGGCTGTATGAAACGAGTTAACAGGAAGTCTAACATTGCCCTCAATGGGTCGAAGGACAAGCTCATACATTCTACCTTCAAGCAAGTAATGATCATCATTGGTACATAATGCCCGAATCTCATTGGCCAGTTCTCTTGCTAGACCATCTTTGCCCAGGATAACAAGATTAATCCTATCTATCTTTACATCAGTCATATGTGACTTTCCAAAAAAAGGGTATTGTGCAGGGAAGCACAAAGCTAACATTTGCTCAATTTTGTTGTCAACACAGTGTGGGCAGCTGGGGCATGTTTCCTTAGTAGGGTGATACACAAAATGGATGTGCTTTAAGACCAAAGCATCTCTCTCAGCTTGCAATTTCTGCAGTGCCTTGAAGCGTTGCTCTTCCCCCAAAACTTCTTGAATTGCTCCCATCTTTTCTTTACTAGGTTTGGCATCCACTTCGAGTTCATAGAAAAGCTCAGAGTACTCCAGTAGGAGCTCCTGAAAATCCTCTTTCGCCTTGTCTATGATTGCTTTTTGGTGCCGGTTATAAATGTCCAAATATTCTGGCTCCTCAAGCCACTGGTAAAAGTCTTCGTTCATGATGAAGCTGCGAGCCTCCTCCCAGGGCTTGCCAGGGGTAACAAAGGGTGAAGATGCCAATTTTGCTTTGAACTCATGACGCATCTGGGCACGCTTGCATTCATTGCGCAGGTGTTCAAGGTGTGCATCAAAGATGATTTCAGCAGCTGTTGTATCCAAAACATCAAAGGGGATGCGCTCATCCTCGATGTTGTCAAGATGTGGTGTGTCTTCCCATGGTGCATCCTCCAATACCACAAACCAATGGTCAAAGTCTTTTTTAGACTCCAGGACCTTCTGCACCCCAGACCAGCTCAAATGCTCAATTTCATCCAACTCAGACACCAAGCTACTCAAGGCAAGTGGTAGAGTGCTTAGGTATCCTTTGCGACGCCTTTCAATGTGCTCCTGCTTCAGACGGTGAATATGTTGCTGAAAAAGCTTTTTTGCTTTACCTGTTCCTTCTAGAAATACATACTCCTTGTATTCAGGTGATGTCTGCATTCGTCGGCTGATGTTGGGCCAAGTTTCTTTGTGATTCTTAACAATGTGGTTCACCAACCATTCATAGCGGTCCTTCGCAGAGGCAATCAGTTGACTCTGATGTTTTAGTGCTTCAAAGTAAGGTATGATTTTGGGCTTACCTCTACCCTTATCTATGAGCTGGATCAAGGTGAGGAAAGCCATGTCAACATTGACATTAGACCGCGCGGAAGTCTCGACAACCGGCAAGTTCTTTTTTGTAATGGCAAAAGTATGAGAATCCTTAATGTATCGCTCAACACCCTCATCACACTTAGTGAGAACCAGTACGATAGGCTTTTTTGTCTTGCTTAAGTGATTGTACAAGTTGTTGACAAACTTCATTTGATCATCAAAGTTGCGATTCATACCGCGACTCACATCGACACAAAGCAGAAAGCCATCCACCTGCAACTTGCCTTCAGGCATTTGCTTTTGTTCAAAGTCCTGTTCTAGCCCCAACTGATCAGTGCAGAAGTACATGAGTTTTTCGGCAGAAGCCAGTTTGGTGGAAGCAGCTCTTTTGATGTAAGGCTGCAAAGCTGTGCTTCGATGGGGCTGGAATGTCTGGTCATCGATGAATTCTGTCTGCTCGACAACATGCATCCTACTTTCTGCACCATCTTCCAAAACTCGTCCCACCTCTCCCCAAAACAGGAAATGGTCATTGTTGACAACCCGGCCCCCAAAATCACTGGTGCTTAGCACAGAAGTGTGATCTAGATGGAAGTCGTCCGCACTGGGACGGACAAAGCGGTTACAAAGGCAAGATTTGCCGACTCCACATTGTCCTTTTTCCTTCTCAGTACCCGACAGGCCAACAACAACGAGGTTGTAGATAGGCATCCGGGATTCTTGCTTTTTAGCCATCATCATCGTATGCAGGCATTCATCTTGTTATGCCCCAAAGTTTGACAGTGGCAGACTCTTTGGAACGTGTCCATAAAATGTTAATCAGGGTTTATGATTTACAACTGAGGCTTTGGGGACAATGTTTCAATCATCCTTTCAGGTCAAGAAAGCGGCTTGCTCAAATTAGTGCTGACCAATCAGAGATGGTTACAAGGGACACTGAAGAACTGAAAGCAGAGGCAGAAATTGGGGTTTAACCTAAATGAGAAAGGAAGAGAGAGAGAACAAACCAATTACTGGCAAAATTGTGTGCTTCATTTGCCCAAAAGGCTGTTTGCATAGAATGTAGCATAAAACAGAATTACCCTACATTAACACTCGACCCTTTCAAGTATCTTTGTATTTCACAAATAACACTCAATAGACTTAATATACATTAATATGTAGGCATGCACCGATACCATTTTTTAAAGACTGAGTACGAGTACCGATACTTTCTTCTGGTACTCGCCGATACCGATACCTATAACCGATGCCTGTATAATGTACAATAATGTTAATAAACCAGTATCTTACTGGTACATTTGTTTTACTTTTGTTTTTAGGTCTACTTAAATTTAAGTACTATTTTTAAATTAAGTTCAATTTTTTTATGATAAGTAGCACAATTTTACTAGCACATTTACTTCAGTTTGCTATAGTAAACAATGTACTCTATGGTCGAATGATAAAAAAATTAAGGGGGGTGGTGTGGTAAAATGTGAGTGTATTATAACTTGTTCAAGTAAACCGGACTTTTATTTTGACGGGACGCAGCAAAGAGCGTTGGTTTAAATCAACCGGACTTTTATTTTGATGGATCTCCACAAATGGTGTTTGTTTATGTCTTCGTGTCCACCTGCAGTGAAACGCTGGCGCTGAAAGCTTCACAAGCACGATGCGTTCAGGTTTGGTACACGCAACTGCACCACTCTTTCACACACATTCACGCAAAACAAGCAGAATACATATTTAAACAGTATCTGAATATTTCGTTAGCTGTTAGCGGTTCAGCGCAAATTTCTTGTTAGGAAATAATACATTTGCCAGATTCCGTGCCATTCCGTGTTGTACAGCAAATTCTGTTTTTATGCCTGGATTCCTCGAGTCTGTCTGCGTTTTCCGCATTGCGGAAATCATAGGGCTCTATGTATGTCACATGAGGTATCGGTCATTGGTATCGGTGTGTCATTACGAGTACGAGTACATGAGCTTGGTATTGGGCCGATACCCGATACTGGTATCGGTGCATCCCTATTAATATGAGAATATAAAACAAAAAGCTAATTTGAGTAGATTCTTTGTCAGATCTTGGTCTGAAATTGATAGGCTACATATTGCAGCAGACCTAAATATACCTATAGGTGAATTACAGAACACTTAAACATTACACACAATGTGCTGCAAAAAATGCAATACGATGAACCTGACGTACACACTCTTGATTTAAAAAGAACTGCATGTCTACCATATAGACCTAATTCCCATACATTAATTATATGGTTATATTATATATATGACAATATATAAAATGAAAAAATAAAATGTTAATAATATTTTATTTTATATAATAAATTTGTATATTTATAATATAAAACAGCATACGAGAGATTTATCTTCATTGTTAGTTTTTTTCTAAATGTCTGCTGTCAAACCATAGGAAATATATTTACGATGTATTTGTCAATATTTACTTGTATATTTAACATAAATGCCAATTCAATGAAAAGGATTTCTGAATACATGCTATATATATATATATAAAAAAAGCTGATAATTAACGGCTGACATCAATTGTGTTGCATTACATTATTTACATAATAGTATCCTGTTTATCAATTAAGTTAGTGTGTATTAATTTCCAATTGTTTATTTTTGTTTATTAATTTAATAGGGTTGTCAAATGATTAATCATGGTTAATGGCATCCAGAATAAAAGTTTGCGTTTACAGAATACATGTCTATGTACTGTGCATATTCATTTTGCATTTATAAAGACAAAAACATGCACATGTATATATTTAGACGTATTTATTTATATTTACCAATGATTTAAATAATATACAAACGTTTAATAATTTTTGTATCTTTTTAGAAATATGCATGTATTTACATAAATATGCACAGTACATAGACATAAATTATGCAAACACAAACTTTTATTCTGGATGCGATTAATCGTTTGACAGCCTTATAATTTAATAATGATGCTGGTGCTTGCCTATTCCAAATCTTTTTTGGTTGCCAGGGTGTTGCTATGTTGTTTCTAAGTCATTCTGAGTGGCTTTAAAGACCTTTGCTATGGAGTTGTCCTGGATGGTTTCTTTACAACCCAAGTCACATGGGAGTACTCCAATTCTATGATCGTCTCATTTGTATATATGGGTTGGGTTGTTAGGCAATGAACAATACTGAACAATACCATATGCAGAACAGTGCATCATAGGGTATACAATATATATATATATATATATATATATATATATTTTAATCATATAAAATATTTTATATTAAAAACATACTGAAAAGCTATTACATTGAAACCTTACTGAATTTGCATGTGATCAAAGAGCAAGATCTAACAATACGCACAATGAATCCAATAGGCTGATAGTTGTTATCTGATCAATATTATTGTTCATAAACGGCTTAAAAATATTTGTAATATTTTCTCATAACAAAATGTTATACCATATAACGAAACGTGCGCTCAGTGTTTTATCTAATACAGATGCTTTATCTAACATGTAGTCGTTAACATCAACACTAACTTCAAGTATATTGTAATTATGAACTATGGAAAACATAATGGTAAGTTTAAGATGTTTTCTTTACATTTCTTTAAAGATGCTACTTAGTTAAGAGTGTACTGTTAAAAATGTTTTGAATTAAAAAATATAAAACAAGTTGCATTACTGACTACATAACATTTTCCTGGTCATCATATATGAAACACCTATTAAACATTATGCGGATTAATTAAATGATCATAACTTAACTGCACCAAATTCAGTTAGTTTAAAATTTTGGCTGTTTGAGTTTTTCCTGGTATTTTAATAGTCACTGTAACTTGAAAATGCTGTTCTAATGGCAAGACGCAGAGAAAATTGTATCCAGCGGCCTTGACATGATTTGCTTTTTGAAATCCAAGTAATATCTAATGCTGTAAATTAACAACCTCACATTATACAGATTCGGTCTGGCTCTACAGCTCAAATGTGATCCCCAACCGGGTCAAGTGCAGTGCAAGAGGGTACTACTGACAATGTCAATTGGTTGTTACATCTGAGTCTATTAGCTGCTCAGCCTTATCTTCAATTAACATACCAATCTTAAACCTTAAGATATGCCAACCCTTCATTTGCTGTAGCAGCCTACTGTGTTGCGAGATGCAGACCAATATGGATTTAACACACATCAATATCAAACGCTTATCTCAACAGTTATACAGTACTGCATAATGTGACTGTATCCATCTCACATTCTTCATGCAAATGAGTCTGACATGAAACGTGAAACTTAAAAGCAAGTGATGAAGCTTATCCGCCCAAAGCATAGGCCTTGGCATAGCCCAAGCAAGAAGCTACGTAATGCGTTTGTCATGGTTTAAAACTGTCTCCCTATAAGCGGTTCAGCTGTCCGTGCTGGTCGGTGGCATTTTCCCTACGTGTATAAATCAAACGCCTCTTTAAATCAAGGCGAATAATCTACTATTCTCTTCGTATGGGCAGAAACACACAGTTACAACTGCAATTCTGTCCAGCGTTACACAGCCAGTGATAAGCTATAACGTTACACCACGTGAGAATATAGTCTGCCAACTAATAACGTTCTGCGATTATAGATAGAAGTTGTAGTATTAGAAGGAACCTTATTAGATCTTAGTAGGCCCTGTGCATGAAATACCGAAAGATAAATCAGTTTTCAGTACAACCAAGTCGCTGCATGCACAATAGCGATCACTCACTTTTAAGTATTTTTTTACTATAATTTGCACTTCCCTACTTATTGTAGCGATTCGATTAAACGACTCGGTCTCGTCTAATACTCGTTAAATGAAACATCGGGGAGAATACATACCAGTGCCATTTTCCGTTGCCTTCTGAATCCCTCTTTCCTCGTAGAGGCCAACCCGGATCGGTCGTGTTGTTAAAAAACAACACGCTAACTTTACATGGAATATAAAATCCTCGGGGGGCTCTTTGACTGCGTGTTTTAGTGGCCTGAGGCTTGCGGTTTCAAGGAATATTTTTGTCATTGGCAAGTTACAGAAGCCGGTCTGAAAATCCACCGAATGCTAAACATATCCAAACAAAGAAATGTCCTTTCTTGGAGACCCGTTGTTTCCGAGGAGTAAACTGGCTTGTTTTAATACCTTCTTCCGGCCTAACCACGTTGGTTTTGATAAATTAAAATGTCCTTTGTTGTGGTCATAAAATGCTGATTTCACCGTGTGCATACAGCATGCAGCGATGCCTTAACAGTGACACACAACATCCAGTTTCGTAGTCAAATCACATGCAATCTGGGCCGCGCGTGGCTTTAAACGTCAAGCATTGAGCGTGAGGGCGAAAGTGTTTATGTCCAAATAATGGCGGTCCATCCACCCGAACCCAACTCTGAGTGTGCCCTCTTTTGCGCTCCCTTTTTGAGGATAAAAGAGTGTTACGGAGACAGCCGAGACTCGCCCAGTGGCGCATGGACAACAGCACAGCGCTGAGCCAATTACAAGAGCTGAGCTCGAGCACGCGCACGAGATCGCATGCGAGCCAAAGGCGAAGCAGCATCCTTTCAAGAGTGCTTGCTGCTGAAAATGACAGTCATCTTATATGCATTTGTAAAATAAACTGTACAATGCAAAACCTTAAAATATATAGAGTAGCCTGCTGGTATAATGACAACTCGAGAAAATGTCCACAAATCTTAAAAAGATAATTCATCCAGAAATGCACATTCTTTAATCATTAACTCACCGTGTCACTTTAAACGTATGGTTTTCTTTCTACTGCAGAACACAAAAAAGAAATTTTGAAGAATGCTGGTAACCAAACATCACTGACCCACCGCCCCACTGGTTTTTCATTGAACAGACACAAAACCACTAAGACATGTCTAAAACCTCGTCTTTTGTGTTCCACAAAAGAAAGAGTCATACAGAGATTTTTAACCACATGAGGGTGAATAAATAATTAAAAATATATCATATAATTATAATGATTAATAATTATAAAATATAATTAATTATTAAGTGATCTTCACAGAAAGGACAATTTGACACATCGTTTTAGGATGACAGCATGTTTATTGTGATGGTGTAGCTACAAACATCTTATCAATTGTTAGAAAGTAACAATGCTCATTAGAAAAAAATCTACATGTATTTTTACCTCAAGTGATCATAAAATCATGACCACCATTGGTAAAATAATTTCATGATGTGCCCCATACCTGCAGAAGACAGAATAAAGAAAATGCATTTAGAAGTAGAATAAAACAGGAATCTTTACCATCAACACACCCTTCATCTGTTTGACCCAACTGTGCTTGCATGGGTCAAATTATTGTAATAAATAATTTGCACATTAAGATATTCAAAACATTTTGTAACAGGCTATCTGTTGCAGAAAAAAGTAATCAAACAGCAAGATAAATCAACTCTTTAAAACATTTACTATGACCTATACAAATGACCTTCAAATGCATATTGTCACAGACAATAATAACTGGAAAAAATAATGTAATCTGCATTTAGCAGTTACATTGAATAGAATGATGAATTTTCAAAAACATTAAAACATGTGTGCTTGCTTACAGTGTAGGTTAATGAAGGAGATGTCATAGTTCACCATTGTCCTCATGCCTACAGAGAAGACACATCAATTAATTACCGTCTCTCTCTTTCTCTCTCTCTCTGTGAGTGTGTGTTTAATATTGTGTCTTACTTAGCTGCTTTGTTTCCACACTTGAGTTTTTTGCCTACCAGAAGAAAAGATATGATCATAAATAGAAGTAGGCTATATACATATACTGTACACATATATGCCTATTAGTGCTTGCAGGTGAGGAATGAAGATTTTTTGGGACTGCAAAAATGTAGTCACCGTACTTACCAAAAATGATTGCCATGCCCAAACAGAACAAAACAGCTGCAAAGATCAGCCCACCTCTTCTGATTAATTCATAATCTAGTGAGCACATACATAGATGATCACAAACAACATAAACCCACACCTCGTGATATTGTAAGACTTTGTTTCAATAGAAGCAAAGATTAGATTGGAATAGAAGAGATTCAATAGAATCTCTCCCTCTCATAACGGATAGCAGTACTTCTAAATAATTCATGTGTTTTAAAGCAGGTTCTTTTAACAATATTTTGCCCAGTAGTGAGTATAATGTGATATAAGATGGCAGTGAATGAATAGTGTCCAGACTCAAATCAATACATTCATGTGAGCTTTGAAATGTGAGCTTGTTTTACAGTCATCAGTTAGCATAAACAAGTGTAACTATCAGACATTCTTACCATATGTGAAATCAGCATCAGAATACTCAGGTTGTTCTTAAAAGAAAACACACAGGGCATCAGGTTATATATGGTAAATATCCTATCGTTTGTTTGAAATATTCCAAAGTTTACATACAAATGTTACTTAGAAAGTCATTCTTTTATTTTGTCCTACTAAAAATGTTTAAAGTTGAAATAAACTTACCCACTCCCATCGTTGGTAGCAATGGTCCAAGTTCTCAGAGTTGATAATTCCACAACTATATGTATGTGAGAGAGAGGACTTGAGCTCTTTCGACTCTCTTATGGTGGATTTGTTACTGATGTAACAGTTGACACACCAGTGAGAGGTACAGAAAGGAGAGTGAGCGAGAGAAAATGAGAGAGAGAAAAAGAGAAAGAAGTATGTGTTTGGCAAATTAATAACCTTCAAACCCTTCCCACTGACCTGTCTTATCCAGTAAACTTCAAAATAGGCACACAAAAGCCTTTAGGGCATTCTTAATATCTAACCATTAAGCATTGGTGAAAGTAACCTTGCAGTCAGCTGACAAGGTCTTTCAACTCATCAAGAAACAAGCAGGACCATGAGAGACAGATTCAGAATCTGAAAGGCCAGACAATGTGATAAAAGCTGACAAACAAAACTTATTTTGAAACTATTTTGAAATAAACATTTTGTAAAGTAGACTATTCATGCTAAAATTATAATTAACAAATTAATTCGAGCTTTTGAATAGATACAGTATGTGAGGTTCCAGTTTTCTGTTAGTTCTGTTTCAGTGGGTAGTTAAGAATTAATTTGTCGTTTCCTGGAAAAACACATGAAAAAGTGTAAATACATAACGAATCACTCTAATTTAGAAAGAGAAAATCCTTTTAGCAGATAATTATAACAGATTTTTAAGAGTTATTATTTATTATCAAATAAAAGTAGAGTCTTTTAATCTCTGCTTTCTGCTGTCAAAAAACAACTGGTGTGAGATTGCACTCTATCACAAGTTAAAATATAAATCTCAGTATAAAAAGGGGTTATGTGAGTATTTTCCCCAGTTTATGACAAGGGTCAGCATTCTTTTCAAGATAATTTTTTTTCTTAATGGACAATACCGATTTGTTAAAGTTTTAGCTTAAACACAAATATAAACTTTACTGCCTACTCCATTACTGTATGGGACTTTAGTTCAATATGCTGTTCAAATGTCTATACAGTAAATACAGAGAATGACATTGATCTTTCTATGTAACACAATATCCAGTGCAATAGTGACCTCACATCTAATCGTAAGTTTAGGTTTAAAGGGATTCAGAGAGCAATATGAATGGATCAAGTGTTAAATTCCATGCATACACTCTGAGATTCCTAATTGTCTTGGTAACCACTGAAACTATTGATGAACAACCAAACCTGCAAATAAATATGATAGTCATGTTAAAAAGCTCCTCTGTAATCTGTTTACATGTTTATTTTATTGAGTTTTGTACCCCGTCAAATGTATTGCATTCTGGTCCTGTTACACCAAAATGTAGGCTACTATAAAACAAACATAATAATCAACACATTTTTTGTGTCCAATTTTTTATTTTTATAAGAACATCTTCAGAATGATTTCTTTATTTACAAAATTATGAAGTGTTAAAACAGATCACAAAAGAAACTTTAAATAATGGAAAACAAGATACAACATAAACATTCAAATTCTTTCATCACCTACTCTCGTTCTAAACTCTGTCCTAAAGTTTTGGCATGGCATGAGAGTGATGAGCGAATTTTCATTTTAAGATGAACTATTTTGTATAAATAATAGTAAAAGTTTTTTTTAATGTGTGCACAAGGTCGAAAGTCATTTGCTCTTCTTGATCATGAAGGTCATGGTCGCGCTATCTGCAATTCAAAACGTTGAGAAAGACAGATATAGAAAATGCCATTAAAAAATGACAATTAGCCGTAAAAAAACGTCTTATTTTGTTACTTTAATCATATGTAATTGTAATAAATAGCAAAGGCTTTATTTGTATCGCCATACGCGTTTATAATATTAATATATACTGTATGTTGCTATGCGTTTACCTGCATCTTGCTGTGTATCCAGGGTAAAAAGCGCTCTACGTCAGTATAAACACCTGGAAGGTTTTTCCTTCCACAGCCAATTCCCCAGCTTGTTACACCTGTGAGATACCAGCGACGATCATCAGCCTTACACACAAGTGGACCCCCACTGTCCCCCTGGAGAAAAAGAAAAGAAAGAAAGCAGCGGTGCGGTGAGCTGAGCAACAAATGTTAAAAATCTGCAATATACTATGTTACCAAAAGGTGGCAGCATTTCCACGCGACAAGAGCGTGCGTGGGTTTTTTCTGTGAGAACTTGTCTAACCTGGCAGGAGTCTTTTCCTCCCGCTAGAACTCCCGCACACTGCATATTCCCAGTGATAGCTCCACCGTAAGCAGCAGCTGCGTTGCACGTAGATTTGTCAATCAAGTTCACTGCAACTTCCATCAAAGTAGGGGAACTGCTGCCTGCAAACACACAGTTGCAACAGTGGGGATGAGACCAGCATTATAAAGCATGCACAGGTACACACATACACACAAAAATCCCCAGAAAACATATACATACTATCGCCTTCTAGAGTAAGTCCAAAACCAGTTGTCCAACACTGCATGCCAGTAGGAAAGGTTTGGCCAGTCACAGGCAGGCAGATTGGATGTATATTACCTTTAACAACACACAAGCCGAAGCAATCAACATTGTAGGAACAATCTTTATGGGAATAGGCTATACTATATTAAATAATTCACTCTTTAAGAAAGGGTGCTTCAAAAGGTGGAATGGTTCTTCTATGGCATTGCCGTGACGAATCTTTTAAGCACCCTTGTTTTTAAGATTGTACATTTCCATATATTGGAAACAAGTGCGTATATTTTTCAATATATGAAAAGTGAATTCCTTATGTATTATATTATATATTCTAATATTGCTATATATTAACAATGTATTATTCTATAAATTTTTAAATATATGTTAAATTATTGAATATATTTACAGATAATATATACATATTTTCTTCCTGTAACCGCAGGGATACAATTGACCCTGCTCATTTATCCTGTGGGAGAGTGTGTTTATAGAAACTCACTGATTGATGTCTCCAGTTTTAGCAAGGCAATGTCATTGTCTTTCGTCCGAGTGTTGTAGTTTTCATGTAGAATAATTTGCTTTAGGTAATATGGGTTGGGAAGGTTGAGCTGGGACACCAAACCAACAAACACTCGCCAGTTACTAAGCTCCAGGATGCCAGGTATGTCTCTATCAAATAGAAATTAAAGCAATTTTTATTCATTATGTATGTTCACTTTCATATATACACATAGTATAAAGGTTTCTGTATAAAGTAATGTGTATACTGACTGGGGGAAGCAATGAGCAGCTGTAAGAATGAAATCCGGGGCCACCAAAGTTCCCCCGCATATGTGAGAGCGCCTGAAATGAAGACTGGCCTGCCATGGCCATTGACCTTTAGCAGCCATAGCTCCCCCAATGATCTTTGTGTCAGTTGGTGGTTTTCCACAGTCTGAAAAGAGACAGAAAGGAAAGAGTGAGGAAGAGAGTGTTTAGACACAGATACAGTAGTATCATTGTTTTGTAGCAATAGCATGCAGTAGGGCAAAGCACTCACCGCTACACCGCAGAGACACAACCTTCTGATCAGGACACTGCTGACTACAATTAAAATAAAACGGAATTAGTTACATACACAATAGACTTGTGACTTACCATATCTACACATACACCGATTGTATAGGTACATATACACTGATTTAATACACATTTTACACTTATTTTACATTTTCCTAATCTAATTACACCTTTTCTAGATTGTACAGTATAGTTATAGAAGTATAGAAGTTACGTTTTGTGAACTTGGTGTGTATGCTGGATTGTGTTCTATATCAGAACTCAGTATTTTTGCCTTAAAACAACAAAGTGTGCTGTTCAATAGTTGAGAGAGCCAAAGAATTGGTTAAAAAGTCAGTTTTCATCTGTTAATGCACCCTCACAATCATACTTATTTTATAAATATATTTATGAATAAATTTCTACAGAAAGATGTAGAATAGATTATTTTTTCTATCTTTTCACTGATTGATATAGATTAATCTCTATTTTATTGGATAGTTTTGTTCTTAGTAGTTTAAACTTGTGTTTTTTACTTTAAGATTATAGTATATTGTATTTTACAGTACCTGCTCACAACGCTCCCCTGGATAGTGTTTGTAAACTGGCCATTGTTCACACTTTGAACAAGGGACAAGCTGGTTGGCACAACACCATTTTCAAAACTCCTGTAAAGCATACAGACAAATAAAAATATTGTATTCTTAACTATGTGCAATGTGACAGTTGGTGTAATGTGAGGCTCTTTGTTACAGAAGTGTGTTCACAGACATCAAAATGTATAAAAAAGATTACATTTTGAACATTTTGGGACTTGTTTTTAGAAAAGAAAAGGTTTTATTTACTAGGTCAACTGGAATGCAAAAACTCTCAAAACTGCCCAAAACCTTTCCAAGAAAAAAATTCCAAGGCGACAAAATCAGGGATGTTAGGTTTAGGCTTAGATACTTTTTGTAACACCCTATTATTTCTCTAATTTTAAGGACAAGCTATGTTTAAGATATATTGTTCCAGAACCAACATACATCACAGTGATCAATGTTAGACACAGGGAACTGCAGTGAATTTCATTATCTTAGCTTGAAAATTATGGCATCTACAATACAATATGTGAGATATACCTTTAAATACCTACAGTATATAGCTTCATGAGTATGTGTTACACTTACTCTTTAAAGCCAAGCTGTTTGCAGGTTTGGTCACCTATGCTCTTACTCCAGCCCACTGCACAAACAGGAAGGAAACTTCCAGTTTTAGAGGTCTTGACCTGCAATTCATTTGCGTTTCCTAACTGCACTATAGAAAGAAACAAAGATTTAAGGCATATCATTGTACTGCTGTGTACATTTACGCATTTTCTTGTAACGTGCAGTCCAGAAACACAAAGTAAAAATGGGAAAATGGATCTAAATACAGCGAACAAATGTTTAATAAATCCAAAACATGAAACGGGAACATGAACTTGGCAAGACGAGGCAAAAACAATAAACAGGACAAAAGCAAACTACACGATAAATACATACAGAATAACCAACCACAACTATGGATCTATCAGCACGTTTGTTATGTCTATGCCAAGGCCATGGAACAATTGAGGACTATGTGAGCGACTTTGTTGAACTGAGCAACCAAGTTAACTTTAATGAGGTAGCGTTGGACATTTTTTTATTTTGGGCTTTGTAAGGAAATCTCTCAGTTAATGCCACCTCATGTCCCACACTGGTCTCTGGAGCAATACATAGACTGCGGCTGAATGGATCCCCCTTCACTGTAGGCCAGATGGAAGAGGAAGCCGTCCCTAAATTTTTTTTGGGGGGGCGGTAGGCCTCAAGTTCCGCTGGACGAGGAGTCGGGCCAGCCCTGGAACCCTTCCAAGCCAGAAGCCGCTTGTAACATGGCCGCCAGCTCAGAGCATGTTCACAAGATGGCCGCCAGTCCAGAGTCATCAGCCAAGATGGCCGCCAGTCCAGAGTCACCAGCCAAGGTGGCCGCCAGTCCAGAGTCACCATCCAAGATGGCCGCCAGTCCAGAGTCACCAGCCTAGATGGCCGCCGAGCCAGATTCACCAGCCTAGATGGCCGCCGAGCCAGATTCACCAGCCAAGATGGCCGCCAGTCCGGAGTCCGCTCACAGGATGGCTGGTTCGTGGTTCAGGTGTCTTATCTCTAGTTTGGCAGACACTCCACTGGTGTCTGTGTGGTTGGCTAGTGTTCCAGTGGTCCCAAGTCCGGTGGTCCCAGAGGCAGCTGGTCCTGAAGCTCTGCCCTTGGAGTCTACTCTGCCGGTGGTGGTTGCTGCCTTGGGGTGTGTCTGGGTGGTGCACTGCTCTTCCGTTCCGGAGGCTGCTGACAAGATGGCTGCCGTTCCAGAGGCCACTGACAAGATGGCCGCCCTGGATTATACAGTGCTCAGTGCCTCTGTCAAGGTGGTCCCCGCAAATCTATGGCGTCCAGCCCTGCCTGCCACGCCCAGGCTTCCAGCCTTGCCTGCCCCGCCTCTGCTCCACGGCCCAGGTCCGCCTCTGCTCCACGGCCCAAGCCATGTCCCCCTTCACGGGCCTGGCCATCCATCCCTCCCCCATTCCATCTCCACTAATCCACCCTCCTATATTGTTGGGACTCTTTTGTTGGGCATCTGGAGTCGCCTTTATGAGGGGGGATAATGTAAGGTTTATGTGTGTTTTTTCATGTCTTTTATTTTGAAGTTGTTTTTGTAGTCCTGGTTTCATGGTCTCTGTAGTCTTTTGTGCTTCCCTGCCCTGATTGTTTCCAGGTGTGCCTTGTTATCTCTGATAGTCTTGTGTGTATATACCCCTGTGTTTGCCATTGTCCTGGTTGGTTATTGTGTGTATTTATCGTGTAGTTTAGTTTTGTCCTGTTTATTGTTTTTATATATGCTGTTAGAATATGAACCATATATAATTTCTGAATCAGATTATAAAATATACTGTGACCTTATACAAAATTTTATATTGATGTGTAATTGTAATGTGATTGGCACTGACCACAGACAGATTCATCACTGCCTTGAGAACAGTCTTTCTTTCCATCACAGTTGACTTTTGATGCGGGGCATGTGTCTGTTATTTGCTCTTTTTTTGCGAAATTCAAAAGTGACGGTCCATAACGCACTGCAGGAAAATGTAAATTTGTAAACATGCCTATATCTTTGAATAAAAAGAAAAAAAATATTTGAATATATATATATATACTGTATATATACTGTATATAAGATGAATAGAAGAATTCCCTAGGCAATTAAACCCAACATTTGCTCTATTTAATGATAAAATATGTAAAAGAGTACTGGGAACAGGACAGCACAAGCTTGAATATTATGACAGGAATTAAAGCTCACCTCCAAATCCAACGGCAAGTACAAGCAGTGTCACTATGATGGCAGAGCCACCACTCCTTCCATAGAAACCCTTTTTGCTTCTAGATGAGGAAAAGTTTCTACTCTGTGATAGGACTGCATAAAAGACGCAACAATGACAATTTGCTCTAAACAATAAGTTAATTTGACATTTATTGAATTTACTTGACACGTATGAAGAGTTTGTTTCCAAAATGAGATAACTCAGTTTTTAAAAATAGTCTAAAATCATGTTTTTTTGTGTGCATTCCAATTAATATCAATCAAACTGCAGTTGGTTTGTTTTGATTTAAGCCATCATAGCTAAAACAAAAAATACAGCTAACTAACACAATAAAAACATGATTTTTGAAATAATTATTTTTTTTGGAGTCATCTCATTTTGTAACCAAACTCTTCATATTTTTTAAAGATCTATGGGAATACAGGTTACAACAGTACCTGTTTGAACTAGATTAGGTGCAGGTGTGTGGGGTATTTGTTGAGATATATAGTACGGTTGGTCTTGTGCAGCCTGAATACCCGGATATGAAGGTGGTGGCGTGTTTTGATCCAACATGTAGTTATAATGAGGATCCCCATTCTGGATTCACAAAATAGATTTTTACAGAAGAGGTTGTTATGTCACAGAGATTTAAACAGTTCAATGTTATCTGTCACATCAAATAAACGGTTACAAACCCAGTCAACAGGTATGTTCCCCCATCTTGTGAGGACTTTTTAGATATTACAATAGTTTATATTGTTCATTTCCTGTTTCCTGTTGTAGTTCTGAAAGCCGAACGTGTCCGAAAGCTTAGGCAGCTGACTGGTTGCCTGGCTGCCTAATCAGGCAATAATTTCGGAGACAGCGTTAGCGCACAAAATTTTACTTGAATTTTAAATAGGGAGCGTCTTTTTAACAACCAACAATATAATTGGAAACTACAATACAAATTTCTCATTAGAAATGCAAACAAAAATTGTTGAAAGTGAAAATTAAACTTACATTTATCCAAAATTGTGCTCCAACCGGTTTCTCTTCCTCCATTTAATTTTATTTATTATTTCGAGCTCAATCCTGCTCGACCAATCCCCTTCCTCGTGCATGTACTGTACACACAGCACTGTGGGACATCGAAGGCAGTGAAGGATACATCTGCACTGTCTTTAAAAATCAACCAGATGGAAGTTTCTCATAAAGCAAGGGTCCCCAAACTTATTCCTGGAGGGCTTATTCCCGGGACCAAACCTGGGGACCCCTGAAGTAAAGCAAATATTGGACTCAGACATGCCTTGATGCCTTCCTGCCTTGGAATGCTGCCTCCGAAGTATATTTTGAAGCTTTCGGGCGCAGCCTTTGTTTATTAGTTTCTTGTTAATAGTTTCACCCAGGTGTGTCTAGTTAGCCCTTGATAGTCTTGTGAATTTAAACCCTTGTGTCTGCCCTGTTTTTTTGTCTGGTATTGCTATTTTAATGTATGTGTCTTCTGGGTGGGTTCTTGGTTTGGTTTCATTGTGGCTTTAATGAACTGTCTTTGTTGGGATCCGGCCCTATAGAGTCCTTTCTATTACATAAACAGTTACATACAGTAACTACTGCCAGTCAGAGTTCATATGAATTGTAACTACATTTGTGACTCATAGTCTTATATTCTAGACTTCTACTTTGTTGTGGAGTTAATGACAATATTCTTCTAATATTTCTGTTTCTTTTAAAATGTGTTTTTTTTTATTAGGTTTTGTTAACAAAAACATCAGGCACGACAACAAATTGCATTTTCCAACTTCAATAATTTGTCTGAGACCACCTAGGACTAAAATATAAGAGGCACTCACTCAAACTCGCACAGTCTACAACACAGTAATGTAAAGGAAGTGTTATTTTGCTCTGCAGCAAACTGAGCAGTTCATTCTTGTGGTCTAGCCTAAAAAATGTGTGAGTGATGCACATTTTCCATATTCAAATGCGTATTAAAATGACCCTGTACAAACATGCCAATGTACAACTGAAATCTGAAGCTATTGTGTTCAAAACCTAGTTAAAACCTTTAGTTTATAGTTTATGAATAAATACACTTCTGCGTTTTTATGGTTACTATAAAAAAACTTAGGCCCAGTTTCATAGACAAGGCTTAGCCTAAGCCAGGACTATGCCTTAGTTAATTTAGGCTATTTGAGTCGCTTTTATTAAAATGCCTTAGAAAAAAGCATTACTGATGTGCATCTTGAGACAAAACAATGGTACTGACATATTGCAAGATATGTCAGGGCAAGTTATTTTCAGTTAAGACAGCTCAAAATTCATTTTAGTCTGGGACTAGTCTTAAGCCTTGTCTGTGAAACCGGGGCTAAATTTGCAAAATAGTTAATGACTTTGAAAGGCTTTTATTGACCTAAGATGTTCTCAAATCATGCAAGAATGACGTGAATCATCCCACAATTGCAAAGTTCATGCCATTTTGAGTATTTTTCATAATGAAACTAGACACTTTTATGTGCCTGGATGCCTGCTGAAAACATACAGTATGAAGACACTTTAAGCTTGATATTAAAGACAGTTGTTTTTACCAATACAAAACTGATGTACAGAATCGGTGCTTCTTTCAGATCTTGTCCTCTCTAAAAGGTCACAGCATCTAATTGAAGCATGTTTTTTATAAAACAGTGAATCACTCACTAGTCACATGTATACACCTCAGATAATTCTTTCTGTAACTTATTCTGCTAACATTTTTTATACAATGCAAGCTGCATGTAATTATAACATTAGAAAACAATAAAAACCCTAAGGGTCACTCAGAACACAACACATCTGTAACATCAACATCTGAATGTAATTGTAGTTCTAATCACTCTACATTCAAACAAACATCCCTTGTTAACACAACGTCCACAAATATGATATAAGCATTCTCCTGATAAGGAAATGTTCATATCTGTGACCTTTCAATATTTGTTAAAAACATTTTGTGACATTACATTACAAAAGGTTTTAAAGGATTCATACCTGTGTGTATGCCATAAGTATTCCGTCTGAAGAGGATCAGGATTGTACCTACCTCAGCTAAATAATCTCTCTCTATCTGTAATGTACCTGTTAGAGGAACACAACTCTTACATCATTAGGGCAGAACTCACCCTGCATTAACTCGCATCTCTCTCCTGTTCAACTGGTTTGACAGGCACATATTTCCTAACTTGTCCATAGCAACGCTACAATGCAGACACACACATAAATGTAGATAATGAAATTTTCCATGAATTGACTTTATCAAAAACGAACACGCAGAAGCAATACAAAACAGAAAAGACACAGGAAGCATGCTAAATTTACTTGTCATTAGAATATATTTATCTCTAACAAAAGCATACGTATATCCAATATTACAAACAAACATTTATACATGACGATCCGATTTCACGGAGTGGTATACCTTAAAAGGATGATACGTAATGTACGAGACGCATATATGTGCATACATTTTAAATGTTTATAAAAGATATCATATCCTTGTGAAATAAAGAAAAAACTTCCTATCTTTCGGTATAGAGAGGCATTTTGTCAAACTGTCTCAAGTTCAACCCACTATGAAACTATGATGGGCTTTTCACAAAGTAAAGCAAAAAATGTACCTGTATCATAGCCTATAAATGACTTCTTTAAACATCATAAATGTACAATACAACATACAACATATATTGTGGCAACTTAAAAAAGCTGTACAAATGTTTATGAACATGTATGAAGTAAGAATACATCTTATTTAGACTCAAATAGTTATGAAGTAAAGGAACTTCCATGTATAAAAAATTGCCCCATTCTCCCCTATTCATGATCTTACAGCTGAGCTGAACTTGGAACGAGTGAATAACAGACACACCTGCATATTCGCACACACAAAGACCCAAACAATTGTCCTTATCTATAAATAGTGTCTTCATTACAAATACAGACCTAGCAATTGCAGGTGTGTGCTAATATAAATAAATATTTTGGCATCTTGGACGTCAGGCATAAGGCGTGTCTTCCAGATCAGCACAAAGTAACACCTGTCACCTGAGAATAATGCAGTTGTGTGATATGTAAAATCGCACTGTTGTATGTAGTCATGAGGAGGGCTGAGCTTTAAACTAAAAGATCTATCTGGTTTTAAAGTCTTTATTTAGACAGGCACATCTATGCTTTATTTTCAGATCTATTGTTTTTTATTTCTATATCTGACTCAAATTTGGGCTTTTTCAAAAGCAAATAAAAAACACCAATGTTGTGAAACCTGATCAAATTTTTTTGTCATTTAGGATGTCCTACATATTTTACATAGTGTTCATGACTAATATGTGACCGAATGCACTCATGTTTCATTCACTCTCTCCTCATATCTTAAACTAGTCTAACCAAACTTGTCTGATAATTAGTTTCTAGCTAATTAGTAAATGCAGGTCACCTGAGTGAAGGTGATAACCACGCAGTGCCTAATTTCTGCTGGTCACTGGTGAGCGCTTCACAGTCACATTAGGATACCAATATCGGTCTAAACACACATAGGAGCACATTCTTAATATGCTTTATCATTGAAAGTATTGTAGTCTGATAGCCAGAGAAAGGTGAAACCACACAAATGCTTGATAAACATTTAAAGAGTCCTTAAACTTCACTGGGTTGGTAAAATGTATTTTTATCTACAGTGTCTCTTCCTGGTTTCTCATGGCCCTGAAGCTGAGACGAAGGCGGGAGCTGAGCACACTGCAGACGGAGGAGAGCAGAGCTCGCTGCAGACTCACTGTTATCACTGTGTGCTGTGTAACAGTCATTCTGACAACCTTGATAGTGGGCTTGTACTTTAGTAAGAATCTTGCTGTAGCTTTCTCATTTCGCCACTAAAATCTTCCCTCATTCTCAACCAAACAATCTCTGTTTGTCTCTGGTTTCTGTGCGCAGCGGTTAAGATTGTGAATGCCAAGTTTTTCTACTGCTCTGGATCTTTGAGGTTTATTTCAATAGAGAAGGCATGTGATGGAAAAGCTGACTGTGCTGGTGGTGAGGACGAGCTCAACTGTGTATCCAAACTGCGAACAAATGGCACGTTTCCAGGTAAATGTGCTCAAGAGCTATGAGAAACTGTGATTTTTCTCAATGTGTTACTTTGCTTTATGGTATGTATTTGTGGGTGCCTGTGTGCAACATTTATCTCCATCTCTTTCTCTGACTGTAGTGAAGTTGGTAGGGGACAGGTTGGTCCTGCAGGTGTTCATTAATGAGGGAGGATGGAGAACAGTGTGTGCTGACAATTGGAGGACAAAGCATACGCGGTTAACCTGTCAACAACTGGGCTTTACTCTGTAAGCAGTGAACGCACATGAATGATATCCAATGAAAGCTGTTAAAGCTAACAAAATACATCATAATTGAAATCTGATCAATTTTAATTTGAGCGTTATATAAAGCAGTGTTTTTTTTGTAAGACAATTGTGTTTGCTGTATTTTATTGCATTACAGGAGTCCACGAAGTGCTCGGGTCCCGGTGAAGGCTTTATCAATTCCAAGCCTTCTGAACGCATATGCTACAGTTGGCACGGATTCAATAAACACTGACATCCAGAGTTTTCTTACTGCTAGGTGAAATGCTCAAGTCCTCAAAGTGAAATTCTCAAAGTATAGTCCCCAGTGTGGTTTGCATATAGAAATAATAACGCTCTCTTTCACAGTGATAAATGTGTCTCTGGGTCAGTGGTGTCTTTGTCGTGTTCAGGTGAGCTATTGATCTCTGACCATATAAGAGATGATTTGTAAATATTTTTAACATACATTAAAGCTGTTGCAGCAACAAAACATCTGAGGACTACATGATTGATTCTGATGCATGACATAAATGATCTCTTGGCCTTATAATACACTCTCTGAAAATACATAAATTGATTGCACTTAGCAGTACATGCAGAAAAAGATGTACAAAAGCTGTCACTGCCACAGCAAAATCGCCAGTGTTAAAAAAGGTCAAATTAACTCTCACAGTGTTTATATAATCCACACTTTGAGAGTGTGGATTATATATACACTGTGAGTGTTAATTTGACCCTTTTTAACACTGGCGATTTTGCTGTGTATCCTTTAAAAAGTTCCTTATATGTACAATTTAGGTACAAATATGTATACATTTGATCCCAATATGTACCCTTGAGGTACTAATATGCACTCTTTAGGTGCAAAAGTATACGTTTTGAAAAGGGTACTGCCCCAGTGTGACGGCTCTTGTACTATATTTCCGAGAGTGCATGTGCAGTATGCAAATTCCATAGGCTATATGTTACTTCTGCATATTTCATTGTTCATTTATTGATGCCTATACACCGCTGATAAGCCATTCTACGCAGTTTTCTAGTTAAACTGATTAAAGATGTACCTACAGTGATGCTGGTAAAAAAAGAATTGGTTTGTGAAGAAAGCCTTTTGCCCGTCTAACAATGTTGAATTTAGTGACTTCTGTGGACAGCATTGCTTTCAGGGCAACTGTACAAAATCACAAAACTTGTAGGTGGGTAAGGAAAAAATACTTTTACATCTAGCCTGTTTTATTAAGGATCAATTTGCCCAGCATATCTTCAAATTAAATCAATGTTTCTATAAAACGTGTGTGTGTGTGTGTGTGTGTGTGTGTGTGTGCTATTCTTGTATAGACTGTGGGGAGGTAGTGGCAGAGGACCGCATTGTTGGTGGGGTGGACACAGAAATAGACCAATGGCCGTGGCAGGTCAGTCTTCAGTGGAACCATAAGCATATGTGTGGAGGAGCGTTGCTGTCCACAATCTGGATTGTATCAGCAGCTCATTGTTTCACAGGGTGAGTCACACAAACACGGGAACAGATGTTCGGTAAAATGCATTCAAGCTTTTATTTGTGTAAGGTGGTAGTCTTTAATGTTTTTCTGATGTACAGTACTGTAGATGACAAAACATAGTTTGCTATCTTTGCTCACAAACCCTCAGGCGGACAAGAGAGTTGAGTCGATGGACGGTGGTAATGGGTCAGACCGAATTGGAGAATGCCAAGGGCGTCACTGTAGAACACATTGTTGTCCACAAGGACTATAGCCGCCTAACCAATGACTTTGACATCGCCATGCTAAAACTCACCTGGGCTGTCACGCTCAAGGGTACTTCAACCACCCATTCTGCTTAGCTATTGTTTTTATGTTAGCATATTGCTTTTTTCAAAAACAGACATTTTACACTTGCTTAGGCTCCATCAGCATTAATAGTAGTTTTCACAATAAAACTTGGATTTGTATTAAGTAATGATGTTGAAAAGGAAACTCACTGTAACCAACTTCCTTAGGAAAACACTTGTCATTTTAACATTCATTTGTTTAAATGTAGTATTCTAGTGACAGTATTGTCTAGTTTATCCAGACATGAAAATTGTAATTTATTCATCCTCATATGGTTCAAAACCTGTATATCACTCTTTCTTCTAGAAGATATTTTGAGATGTCTCAATGTTTTCATGTCCATACAATGGAAGTCAACAAGGTCAATGTTGTTTGGTTGCCAACATTCTTCAAAATATCTTGTTTTCTACAGAAATTTGTCATACAGGTTTTGAATGACATCATGGTGAGTAAATGACAGAACTTTTATTTCTGCATTGGTGAACCATCCCTTTAATAGTCTGTGGTTTGGTTGTATATCATAGATCAAGCAGGCCCAAATAAATTTCATTTGCTAGATCTAAAGTTTTCTGTCCTTCAGAATCAATTTGGCCAGTTTGTTTACCTCCACACCAGCTGTCTGTGAAGGATATGCTTGTGGTGACTGGGTGGGGCTTGCTAAAGGAGAAGGGTAAGAGGATGTTTAATAAGATACTAATGCGTACATCATAGCATGACCTACCTCAAATGAGCAATCCACCTTTTGTTCTGGTTTTCCCTCATTTTGTTCTCGTTCCTATTTGCTCTTGTATTTCCTCACAAATGCAGGTCAGGTGCCCTCAGTACTACAGAAAGCTTCAGTGCCACTGATTGACAAATCAGAATGTTCCCAGCCCTCGGTTTATGATTCTGCCATTACTCCCAGAATGCTTTGTGCTGGATTTCTCGAAGGGACTATAGATTCATGTCAGGTAAATGAAAATCAAACTGTCTATTATTGACTGCCGGTTTGTTGTCTACAAATAAGGAAATGTAAATTTTCAGGATAAAAATCATGTCTTTAAACTTCGTTCTTTTTAGGGAGATAGTGGGGGTCCACTTGTGTACCTTTCATCCCGTTGGCAATTATTGGGCATAGTGAGTTGGGGAGTGGGTTGTGCGCGTGAGGGAAAACCTGGAGTTTACACTGATGTTAGTCAACTTTTGGACTGGATCTACACTGTAATGGAGGTATGTGCTAATGATTGTGCACAAATACATATAAAAATGCTAATAAAAAAATAATCATTTATCACATTTTAGAGACATCTGTGAAAATCCACACCCTGGTCACATCACTGTGGTTTTGAGACATGAAGGATAAAGTCCCTGAATCCTCAGCGGTCTTGAATTAGGAACAGTAAACCTCTATCAATTTTTAAAATCGATGTTGCTGTTCTATATTTGACATTCATCAAAATGTTTTGCTTTTAATCATGTTTGTTTCATGTTATACTATCACAGTTTCCCTGTATGTTCTATGTCAGTCTTTCGAAGCCATGAAATGTTTTAATTGCTATTTTTTCAAAACATAAATGTAAATAAAAATAAGAGACATTTATTTGATTCATGTACCAGTTCAGCAAACATTGTTTTATTTCAAAAAATGTTTTATTAGCTGCTTGTTATAAAGAATTATAATACACATGAATGTGCAAACCCATGGGGAATAACCGGCCTGCACACTAAGGAAATACTGGAAACAAGGATTCAGGATTACGGGCTGAGTGGATCATCTATGCTACAGCTTGTTTTACATTCAGTTTGGTTGGGGACTGATGTCAAACAATGTCTACTGTCTGTGGTTAACTGACACTGTCTACACCGGATGCGAGCAGCGTGACACGACAATAAACCTTAAGACATGTCGCATTCCATGTGGACTGCATCACTGATTATAATGGGTTCTATTGTCTTTTGCGTTGCGCCACTCACGTAAATGCATTGCAAGACTATTGGTGCAAAGTAGTTATTTTTCAGATATAGCCCAGGGTGAATTTAAAGGCCTTTATTCCCCTTGGTCTTAAAGTACATTATTTACAAGACTGAACAAGTATTCATAAAGCATATAAATGCACATGTCCTGATCTATCAGTGCCACTCTACTTAAACATTTTATAGCTTGCAAGTAACACATTACATGAACAACTAACAAGTTGAATGTTTTATCACAGTTTGTGCAGACACTCAATTAATTCCGGATTAATCTCCGGAAAGTAGTTTTTTTTTTCAATAATAAAATGGATATATGGAATCTTGATTCAAGTTTCTGTCCAGGCTGCAAAATTAACAAAAGATGGCTAAACAAAAGTAAAACTTAAAGTGATACTTCACCCAAAAATGAACATTCTGTCATTTACTCACCTTCGAGTTGTTCCAAATCGGTATAAATTTCCTGTTGTTCTGATGAACCAAGAGAAAGATATTTGGAAGAATGCTTATAACCAGACAGATATTTGTCTCCGTTTAACTGCCATGGTAGGAAAAATTACTAATGTCGTCAAAAGTGGCAAGGAACTGTTTGCTGTCCTACATCAAAATGTCGTCTTTTGTGTTTATGAAGTAATTTTCCTACTATGGGAATCAATGGGGGGCAAGATCTGTCTGGTTATAAGCATTCTTCCAAATATCTTTCTCTTGGTTCATCAGAACAACAGGAAATGTATACAGATTTGGAACAACTGGAAGGTGAGTAAATGACAGAATTTTCATTTTTGGGTGAAGTATCACTTTAAGATTGCATAATTCATAAAGTATCGATGATGATGATGCTGTGTTTTTGCAATTGCTATTTACATGATCACACAATTTTGCAGGAGAAATATTGATAGATTTGCATTCTAACTAGGCCCTTTTTCTGTTTTGTTGTTGCTGCTGTCCATATTGCTCAAGATGGGAATGTTCATTCTGGCAAAAAAAATGCAGACAATCTGCATAGTTCCATGTAGCGTAGAACATTCTGTTGTCTAAAGTGCAATAACATTCACAATTGTACCATGCATGATCATGGACAAGTCTGACAAATAATTGCAAATCCAACTAAAATTGAAATGATGTTGATAAAAAGTGCATTACCACAAGGAAGATGAGAACAGTACAAGAGATTGCATTAATTAAAAAGCCCTAAGACCCAATATTCAGCTAGAACTTTCAACCCTTTTACTGCACAACCTGAGAAAACCTCTGTTTTTCCAAAATATTATTATTATTAAATCCAAATATACAGTATATAAAGGTTTAACATGATTATTTCTGAAAAATAAGAGGTAGGACTACAAGTGCTTTGGAACTTATGAATGTACTGTACGTTTGTGATATTTTTAATAATGAATGGAGTTAGAGTCCCCTGAATATGTATTGCTTTACTGACGTCACATCCTGTGTACCTTTACAATATATTATAGCTGTGTCTCTTTTTTTAAGGCTGCGTCTTTGTGTCCTCCAGAGGTATCATCCTCTAAACCAGTGGTCACCAATCCTGCTCCTGGAGATCGACTGTCCTGAAGATTTCAGCTCCAACCCCAATCAAACACACCTGAACTATCTAATCAAGGTGTTCAGGTTTGCTGGATAATGACAGGTGTGCTGAAGTGGGGTTGGAGCTGCTGTCTGCAGGACGGTCGATCTCCAGGAGCAGGATTGGTGACCACTGCTCTAAACTAAAGGATGCGGTATATGGAGGATTCTCAACTTGGAATTAAACGAGACGTCCTTAGTAGGACATACTGGCAGAAAAGGAAACAGGAAGTACCACTTTGCTATGACAACACGTTGCACTCTCACACCTGTCAAATTAATTAAAATGATTTCTACATGATTTAAAAGGTAAAAAGTAGGTTACTTTCTACCCTAAACAATGCCAAAAGAGTTAAACAAATACACAATTTTTGCCTTACTGTTTCAAAACGTTTAAAAATCACTAAACACTTGTAAACCTATTTACTGCCTCCTAAAATTAAAAAAACGTGACACAAAATGTAAACTGTTAACATTTAAACGCTACATATTTGATTGAATGTGCAGCTGTTGCCGTTTATTCAAATAACAGACGTTGGTCGACGCAAAGAATTGTGGGTTATCTCTAGCAACGAAGGATACAGCTCATGTATACTCCGAATTCCTGTCAAAGAAGGTCGCATTTGAAGGGTGCCTCCGAAGAGTCCTACTTGATTTTATGAAACGAGACAGCCTCGATGACGTAGCAGCCTCCGAATGAGACCTCTGGAGGACGCAGCCTTACGAAATGAGACACAGCCTATAAGTGTTTTCCGGACACTCAACTGAATCAAATGCAGCCAGTGCAACGCAGTGTTAATTTCGTTGACGAAAACTACGACGAAAAGTATTCGTTAACGACATGTTTTCACTGACGAAAACGAGATGATAACTAAATAAAAATGAATGCATGATAACGAAAACTGTAATAAAAATATACTGACATTTGACATTAATGAAAATATTGTTGTCCCACCTGGCGGACATCAGTTTGCGCGCATGTGCTTATCTCATATAAACGGTAGAGAGAAGTCTCTGGGAGAAGGGGAAGCATAGACATATATTCTGTGTCTGCACGCGGTTTACAAAGCGTCTTATTTTCCTTCACGATCGCCGGTTAAACGCCGCAAACTTGAAGCGCGACTGCAGGCGAGTCACCCCGAAACACGAAGGCAAGCGCAAACGTTTTTATATGCCTATGTTAATTTAACACGAGCTGGTGCATGACGTGAAATGCAACATAAAGTCAGCCAAAAGAAACCAGCGCTGTCCTCTACTGGTGATGAAGTGAGTCAAACTGTACATTCGAACCAATTATGTAACATGTTTGCATGACTAAAGAAATGTAATACAATTTATATGAAAGCTATTTCTCATTCATTGCCGTCTCAAGCAAAGACAGTGCAGCGTTCTTCAAAGAGACATGCCATGAGCCAATAGCCTTTGAGTGTGAGCCCTGTCAGAGCGTTTCATTGGTTGAATGAACATGCCCTACTTAACGAGTCAATTGAGTTAAATGGGATTGAATGAACTGGAACATGTCGTTCAAGGTCTAATATTCTGTGTTCCAACAATGCAAATCTAGTTACTGAACTTTTCTGAAAAATAAAGGTAATGACCTGGTTTAATTTCATTCTAAGGTGAAGTAAATTATGTCGAAACAGTTGAATCTTTGTATGGAACATTTAATTACACCAAGTAAATGATTTAAACCTTAGATTTTAGTAGACTAAATACAATGTATATTTATTCGACTAAAATGTTTTTCATATTTCGTCGACTAAAACTAGACTAAAACTACAATGATAGGGATGACCAAAATGTGACTAAAACTAAATTGCATTTTCGTCAAAAGACTATGACTAAAACTAAATCAAAATTTGCTGTCAAAATTAACACTGGTGCAACGTCACGCACACTTTCTGAAGTTTTTCACTATCAAAGTTTCCCAGTCAGTCCATTTATGGTTTACATCCTGCTGACCCTTGTACAAAAACAGTTCACCTCAGTGACCTTAAAGGGGAATTTCACCCAAAAATCAACTTTGTGATTTTTTTACTCGCCCACATGACGTTAAACATGTTTAGAGAACTTCCGGCGTCTTCGGAGCACAAATAGAGACATTTAGAGGCCGTTTACACGAGACCGTTTTCAACTGAAAACGCAAAAAAATATGCGTTTTGGCTGTTCGTTTACACGGAAATGGCGTTTTAGGGGACTGAAAACGCAAACCTTTGAAAACGGATCTCAAAGTGCAACGTAAACTGCAAGACGGAACTTTCCGATGACGTCACGCGCATGCGTAATACGCGCGAGTATAGCCAAAACAATATGGCGGCTTCACGTACTGTGAGCTCTCGCTTCTAGACTATGTATTAACGTTTCCCCAGCAAAATGTGGATTTGCTGCACCAATAAGACCAGCGGAGACACACTATTTACATTCGCCAGACTTTAAACACACATATACGTCGACCCACGGTATTAAAAAGCACGTTTGCCTTATAACTGTGCATGTCCCAAGGCACGTCCTGTTTGTTTACACAACGACATCGCCGCCCACTGGCCTGGCGTGCATACTACAGCGTTTTTATACGTTTTCCTGGATCCGTGCAAATGCAGACCGTTTTGATAACGCTGTCATGTGTCCAATTTTTCAACAGTTTAATTTTTTTGAAGCGACGAGAATGCTTTATGTGCGAAAAACAAACCAAAATACCGACTTTAATATATATACTCTCCTGTCTTATCAAGTGTATGGCGTGCGTTCACGAGAGCTCTTCTTCGTCTTCTGCATGTAAACACACGGCACTCACTTAATCCTTGGTGTTTCGAGTCAGATCCGTGGGCGTGGCTTGTTGGTTTTGACTAAATCTTTGGTGTTTCAAGTCTTACGAAACCTTTACCCTAACCCTAACCTTACTCTAACTATCTAAACTACCTATGATTGTTAAAATTGACGAAAAAACACGTTTGGGTGATCACGTCTGACTCGAAACACCAAGGATTTAGTGAGTGCCGTAAACACACAGAGTTGCTCTTCCGCGTTGTGAGTCAGAGCGCCAGCATCCAATAGGGGCAAGCCCCATGCGGCGTTCAGCGCACAACCCTGTCTACTTTTGAAGTGCTCTCGTCCAAGAAGAAGAATTCAACTGAGCCACTGTGCGCGGATGGACCAATTTAACGATGTCTTTGGTACTTTTCTGGACCTTGGCAAAAACTGACACCATGATGTCTATGAGGAGGCCTGGAAATCTCTCGGATGTCACCTAAATATCTCTATTTGCGCCTTGAAGACGCCGGAAGTTCTCTAAACATGTTTAAGGTCATGTGGGTGAGTAAAAAAATCACACAAAGTTGATTTTTGGGTGAACTTCCACTTTAAGTCACAAGTCACAAAATAAACAAATTAATAAATTTAAACCAAAAAAAAAACATAACTTTCAATGACAATGCTTGGTGGAAGGGAGGAAGAAGAGCTACTGGTTAAACATTTTTCAGGTCCAAATGCTGCACACATTTACCAGATTATACTTAAACAAATGTTTCTGCTCTATATTTATATTGAACAAATTTACAGTACAACCAGAAACGTGAAACGATTTGTTAAACTGTTTATCTGGAGTGAACTCCTTTTGGCACTGAAATCAAGCTACTTTAAGAGTTTGTGACATCAGCATTACTGGATTCAAAATTCACCAACAATAGCAAAAATGTGTAAAACCTTTTAGTCTGAGCCCATGTATTTAAGGAAGGATCCATTAAGCTGAATCAATAGATTTGTTGAAATATCCTTTAATTGTATATTTACTCCATAACTTTCTTGTATAATAGATTATTGGGATATTTTTATTTTATGGATCGCAATTCTGATAGAATGATCTTGCTTGACGTCAGTCCCTAAACCTACCTGCAAGTAAATCTTTTTGTTCTTGTATTTACAAGCATAATAAATCTCTATTTACATGAGAGACTGTTATATTTTCGTTATTGTTTTGCATGATTTTGATGATGAGTTTATTGCCTTTAAATATTGCATTGTCATGATGTCACAGGACAAATTTATAGTGTACATTTGCTATTTTTTTCCCTTTTTGGTATTCATGTTTTACTTAGCATTTTCAGTTTTTATAGCTGATGCTAATTAAATTGTAACAAATGTGTTTCAATATGTCAATAAAAAAGCATTATATATGTTTCTACAGGTATATCGAGTCACATAGCCCTAAAAATCTGGCCATTTTTTAGCACATGCTATAATGCACTGGAAATTATTTGAAGCAGCATTGTCAGTGTTTCATTCAGGGTTTTATCTAAGGGGACACTGATCTCTACAGATTGTCAAATATCATTCATTATAGATTTTATTTACTAACTGGTTGGTGGCTTTTGCAATTTTGCAGCGTTTTTACTATTTTTCTCTTTTTTCTTTGCATCATAATGTTTTGCATTTACTTTTTATCACCAATAGGTGGCGACAGAAGCGTTAACAGGCACCTGTGATTCAATTTCAAGCAAAATGGTAATACAGTTTATGTTGAACTGGACTGGTACGGTACATAAAGGCCTTATTCTTTCCATGCTAATAACAATCAGACTTCGCTATAGATTTTGGTATCCAGACCTACTGCATTATAACATGCAGTTACTATACCAACATTGAGAGTCTATCTCTGTCATTTAGGTAAAAACAACAACAGAAACCACAAATGCCCCTTTCACAAAATTTTCTAAACTTCAACGTTCGTTTGACAACATGACCTCACAATAACAACCATAGGCCTTTACTCTAAACTTATGCTAAACATAAGAATTATTTAAAGATATAAAACAATGATTCTACTAGCTCTAAACTAAATGTGTGTGTTGCTAAACACGTATTTCTCTGCTATTTTAGTCAGGCATCTAAACAAGGTACCAAGGGGCTCTCACAGTTTTACAGTCCAGTTTAAGGAGCCATGAATAGAACAGCTTACGTTTCAAGCATTGTTTGAAGAAAATGTATATTGGCTATATAAGAAATATAGTTCACAGGTTTGATATGGGCCAGTAAAATAAAGTGCATGTGTGTGGTGCATATTTAAATGCATATATCAATATAATATATGCAGAAATACATAATGCCCCCTCTTCATATCTCAAAATGTTGAAAATGACCATTGTGAACTGAAAACTTCTATAGAAATGTAATAAATAGAATGCTATTATTACTCTTTTCGCAAAAAAAGATGTTATAGCACTTGTGGACACAGATATGAATAAACAGAGGGCACAGCATGATGGCTGATCTATTTTATAGCCATTTTCATGTGCATGTGTGACTGTGTCTGTGTGCACTCTTTCATGCTTTCTTTGGTGTGGTTTTGGAGCCAGACAGGCCGTTCTCTGTGTTATCGATCCCTGAGGAGGTGACAAGGCACTCCTTACTGAAAAAAGCATACGTACTCTTAGACTTTTAGGGTGAGTACTTCAACGCACGTACTGTAAATTGTCATTTCTCTCATACTCACTTTTTTTCCTCAATCTTTGCAAGTACGAACAGAGTCAAGTTCTTTATCAGCATGAAGGCCATTAACGCAGCGATGAATCCGCCAACACAGGAAGCAATGATTTTGGTAAGTGTGTTATCAACCTCTTTTACTGAGAAATAAAAACAGAAATTGAGTTAATAAATTAAGGACCTTGAACATCACTTGGTCTTAGTATTCTTGTTTATTCTTTTCTGTCCCTGCAATACTTACATTCCTCTACCACGTATAGAGTGAATATGGCACTGTGATTCTTGTTCTTCTCTTTTGGGTTTTTGCCAAAGCAGGTGTAGACACCTGCATCCTCGAATGTTACATTCCACAGCAGGATGGAGATGTTATTTTCTTTACTGGAGCCAACATAATTCACCCTCTCGTGGTAAACAGTCAGTTTAGATGGATCGACGTGATCCATTGGAATAACAGCATCAGCCAACTGATTGGACAATAGAGCTTCATTTATAAATCATATCTCTTTGTGTTATATAAAGTACTAAAGTCAAGCTGTATGTTACATTTGTTAATATTTGACTTTTAATTACCGCAGCGCATTCTAGATTTATAGCATGTCCTTAAAGGCATAAAAAACCAGCCCAGGCATTATATTCACTTTTCCATGTAATCAAATAAAAAAATCTAATATTAGCAACATTTAATACAACTGTAACTCCTTTTAAATTGATGTTTTAGATAGTGTTTGGATTAAAATGGGTCATATGGCGCGAATACGTGTTTTTCTGTGTCTTTGGTGTGTTATAAGTTGCCCATTCATGTATTAGACACGTAAAATTGCAAAAATGTAAGTGTTAGAACAAAAGATGCATTCTATCTAAAGGCGAATGCTCACCTTTCACAGACCTGCCTGAAACGCCTCGTGTAACCACACCCCCACAAATCTACGTCAGTTCATGGTATGATTTGACTAAGACCGCCCAAATGTATACGCAAGTAAGGTGGGCGTACCTGTCAGTACAATTGCTTTGGAACCTGGTGTTCCAAATATGTTAAGAGGCGTTACATTTTCGTCACACGCTTCCAGTATTCGACCAATCACTACACACTGGTTAACTGGCCAATCATAGCAAACTTTGCTTTTCAGAGCCATGAGCTTTGTAAAAAATCCATGCGTTTCAGAGAGGCGGGGCAAAGAGGAGATACAAACATGCACGGTATGTGGAAAATACAGAGTTTTTGAACCTTAAAGCCACAATATGGAATAATTTTGTTATGAAATATCCAAAAATCACTTGCACAGTGTGACATATTTCATGCAGTTGTGTACTTACATTATCCCAAATGTTCCCAAGAATGTGCAAATCCAGAGAAATTCCTATTTAAAATAATGGCCTCTCCCTTGTATTTGTCGCATATCAGTGACTTAATATCCGCTGCTCCGCACTACCCTCAGTTTCCGGTTGTAGAAACTACGGTAACACGCAAATGCGGAAGTGGTTATACAGCATCTGTTGTTCTGTTATTATGGATCACGATTACTCTTTGGCAAGTAAAGGAAACCCAAAAAAATCGTAAACGTAGGCCAAATGAGCCAAGCAGGCTTATGGACAAACGAAGAAATAAAACAAGGATTAATATCGGCGTGGCGTTTTCTAAATGGAGAGAGCTTCGCGACCAACTTGGACTCGACAGAGACTCCGCTCTCGCATGTGTTTTAATAAACAGGTAAGCAATTTTTTATTGTACACAAAATACTCATGTACAGATTATTTGAATAGTTATGAAATACAGTATATGTCGCACAAAAATATGTAGCCAGTAACGTTACTTGTAAATACTGTGGGTTCGTTCAAATTTACTTTTTAAACGATGACTGTTTTAAACACGTAAAACTGTGTAGCATTACGCTACCAAATCAATTGACAAAGTCCAATATCAGTCGCGGGCTAACCTAGCATTACATTCAACGTTTCTTGCAAGCTAATTCATTACGATGACATAAAATAAAATTCATTCGTTACCTCGTCCGTGAACATGATGGGCGATCTCCAAACGCCTCTGGATGGTGAAAACGACATGTCCCATAATTCCACTCTCCTACATACCGTCATTTAGCTTTGCCTTTTGTTGTTGTATCGAAAGTGCGCCATCTAGCGGTCCAAATATTCCATATTGTGGCTTTAAATCGTGTATACACATTTCATTACATCTAAAACAAATGATAATATTCGTTTCAGCCGTGTCATATCACCCCTTTAAACAAAAGTCGACGGCACTGTGGAGACTACTACACTTAAATAAGCGTACATCAATTTTACAATATTATATCATTTAGAAGTACGTGTATGTCATTTAATAGGACATAACCATTTGAAGGGCAGTAATTTGTTTGATGAAATTAAGTATTATAGAGTCACACTATATGAAGAGTTAATGTTCAAAAACGATGAACATTTTCAAAGATCGTGTTTTGTATTGATATTTGTGTTTTATTGTGTAAACTTTTTTTTAGTTATTACTTAATCAAAACTATTTAAAAAAGATATCACTTGGAGGCACAATTGGATTAGTGGATTAACCGTTTGAATTTTTAACTGGGCTCCTTAAGTAGCACACTTAAATGTTTTGCATACAACAATAGAAATGACAATACTTTATCTTAAATCAATATTTTGTGCATTAATTTGCTTATGTGGCAAGTAGCCGCAGTGGGGTCCTGTCTGTGTCAGTGTGTTTGTTTTGCGATAACCAGCTGACTGTGCATGATCCCTTTCAAGAGAAACTGGTGCTATCTTAAGTGGTTTCGATTGTTTTTCAGCAGATGTCTGCCAGCTAGACCCACAACCAATAAAATGTCAATACATTGGTAACTAATATGAACTATTTTCAGTTCACTGTTTTAGCAGCTGTGTGGTATTATATATTCTATTCCATTCTTAAAGCAAAGTATTCTGGGATATAAGATGAACATTAAAAATAAGGTATTACCATCTCCATAGTGCCATTGTCATTGAACTCCCATTTGAAGTACAGATCCTTAATCCCAATACAGCTGGCATAGGTGCAGGGCAGGAGAACTGTACTGCCATTCACAGCTTCCAAAAAGGGAATCTTACCAGTAGACATCTCCAGAGCACGAACACAACACACACCTATGAAACACAGAGAGTGAGAGCGATAAAAACAAGACAGACATTTTTCACATCATGCTAGTCTATTATTAAAGAAATATTTCAAGCACAACAAATAATTTCCTCATTTATAGTCACAGTGCTACTACAGTATGTCCTAACCAGAAGGGAGATCATGTGTGAAAGAGCTAAAGAGAAAGCCAAGGTCATGGGAAGGGTATTATAATGATAAACAGACATGCAAACTTGCAGTGATGCACACACTCGCCAGTCGCCAAGGGTGAACTTAATTGCGCACATAACGCCCTTTCTATACATGATCAGTGTTTGGTTTAGCAAGGTTCCTATAACAACTTTGACATTTCAGAGGTAACATCACACTGATAATGTTTCATGTAGCATACATTGCAGTTTTCAGTCATCTAAAAGTTTTCCTATGGTGTTAAATAGCACATGAGCGTTTTTATTTAACGTGTGAATTAATGATAAGGACCCTTCCTTGTTTGTGTTTGAGTTTAATTAATTTTTTTATGTTGTAATAAATTCACAAGCAACTGGCCAAATTCACCAGATGAAATGAAGTCAACATTTTTTCTTTCAAATATACTGTACATTCGGTCCAAAATTTCAACAAACCCACTGAATTTTATTATTATATTTATCCTAATAAGAAATTTCATTTAATGTGGCATTCAGCATTCATTTGAATTTGAAAGTAATTGAAAAATAATGAAACAAATTACATAAGAAAATAATACAAAATAGAAGCATTTCACCAGTGACTTTTTGACCCAATTGCTTGTGTGAACTTTCTACTATTTGTGTTACTTATGTAAGCCTAATTTTTACTACAAATTTAAAAATATTTGATGAATAAAATTTAATGTTGAATTTGTTCTATATAAAACTACATATCGTTGCTGTTTTTTAGAAAATGGAACAAAATCACTGTAGCCTACTTTTTAAATGATTACATACTGTGTTCTCAATGTGGACAAACATAAAGGATCACAAATAATAATGATTTATTATCGCTAATTTCACGACCTGAAAGTTATCTATTGAGCATGAGCGGCATTTTGTCCATGGTGGCGAGTGTGGCCACAATATAGCTCCGCATCTGAGCTCTGGCCTCCCATCGCTGTGTCAAGGGTTGCCAGATTTGCGCAACAAAAACGAAGCCGGAACACTGCAGCACTGCAGACATGGCAACACTGCTTATGTCTGACTAGCGACTGTTTATTCATGTCTACACTACTTTAATTCAGAATTTCACTTCTGCAGTTTAAAAAATGTTCATATAAATCAATGATTAGACTGAAAAGTAACTCGAGTTACTTGAAAAACAAAGTAACTCGAGTATTGATATGTAAATTTATAAAGTAACTGTGTTACATTACTGGTTACTTTAAAAGTAATTTGATTACGTAACACGCGTTACCCCCAACACTGCCAGGCACTGATCAGGGAATCGGCCATTTAAAGGCTGTCTCATTCACAAAATCTGTCCAGTGCACTTAAACCTCTCAATAAACAACAATGCAACAGAACTTTCTAAAGTCAATTTAAATGTACAATTTGCTTAAATTGTTGTACAGATGTACTGATTCACAACCTAGGGAGCTGATTGAGACACATATGTCATTTCACCCTTAGCTTTCCCTTCATTAAACAACAAAATGTCCTTTCCTTTAGTCAGTGGTGAATGTAGGCAAGTGTGCACACATCTCTTTGACACACACTTCACTTCTTTGTCGCTTTTTTACATCTTATACATTTTTATATGAACTTACACAGTTCACAAAACCCAGTTTCTGAAACAAAAACATCTCAGAAATATGAGACAAAACTTAATTCTGACTGTAAACATCCTAGACCTAATCCTACGTATAGCTTCACTGCAATGCAACATTTAAGTTGGAACAGCGTGTGTGTGTCTCTCTGTGTTTGCGTGTGTCTCCATCAGAGATCTGCATAGGGTTTGATATCTGACTGTTTATAAATTTTAATTCCTCTTGTCAGTGAATGTGTATTAACTCTAGATCACACTTACATATACATACAAACTTCTGTTCAACATGCACATATACACAGGTTGGGTCTAGGGGAGCTAGATGACAATTAAAATAATAATAATTATTATCTATTAAACAATGATATGTCAATTTAATCACAGAAAAATGTAAAAATAATGCATTCCATGAATTGTGATTATATGCCCAACCAGATTATACGACTGCCCTCTCAGTCGAGCAAGTCTAAGTACCGGGCCTGCTACATACTTACCAATATACTATAATAAATACATCTGTTTCCTCCATTTACTGGAAATTTTCCTAAATCCATCAACAAGTAAAAATAGTCTTTGCTGACACAAGTACGTTTTTAATAGGTAGTTCACAAATAAATGTGTCCTATGGTGTGACAGCAAACATTTAGAAAAAACTAACAACGTAGATAAATCTCTATGATATTTTATATTATAAATATAAACATTAGTAATATAAACAGTTTTCTAAATTTTTGCTATAGCGCACCATAGGACACATATACGGTATTTTGTCAACTACCATAAGAAGAGAGATGTTCTTACCAATGATAAGTGTGAGCAGAAGACAGCACACAGTTCTTTCTGAGGAATCTTCTCTTCCTCTTAGATGTCCTCTGCTCTTTGTATCCATGTTGCACTCCTCTGCTATTTTTCTCACGTTCACCAGCCTTCCTAGCAGCAGTTCACTTCCTGTTTTGTCAGTTTCCCAAAAGTATGTTCTCCTCAGTATGCTGGTTGGTCCTGCCTGCCCCTCCGCAATTGAACGCTAGATTCGTCTGTGTGTGCAATTACAAGGTTCCTCCTGTCAAAGGGTGGAAGAGGAGAGGCCTGCCCAGGTCTCAGACTTCTGGAAGCCCAAGGATCTGCCCAGATGGGAAAATGTTTTTATAACTCCATCTGTGTTTTGGTTGCTCGGTTGCTCTCCGTCATGCCCTGTAAAGGGAAGTTTTTGAACAGGAGGGCAGCAAGACCCCACGAATGCCTTGATCGGGAAATAATGATGTGATCATTTCTATTTTTAAATTTGAGTCCATAAACATGTTCTCCATTCAAATAATGAAAAATAATTCTAAACCAGGTACATTTATTTGAAATACATACTGCATAGATAAGATGGATCTTAAAATGCAAAATACTGATAAAGAAATGCCCTGTCATCAGATCTCTCACAGCAGACAGATCGGTGGAGAGGATTCAATTAAGTCTGAAAAAGTAAAGAAACATGATCTCACTGATCTTGCAGCTGATTTCAGTCACAGTTGATCAACTAACTTTTTTCATGGAAGTCCACAGCCAAACGCACATGTATATGTTACATGAACATTGTGTACAAAAGACTTGAATGTGTTTCTGTCAGCATGTGTGTGTCTGTGCGGCGTCTGCACTACCTTTGTTGCACAGGTAAATCTGTGTGTCCTGTTCTCTGAAGCAGAGGGCATCAGTCCACAGTATGAGCTGCACACAAATCCACACTGTTCTGGTCCTGGTACAGCTGAAAACGGGCACACGCACTCTCTATCTCACACACGCATACATACACTCTCACTGACGCACCTTTGTGAGGGGCGCCGAGAAAACAGATCAGTGGAGCATTGAATGGCTGGAGGTTTGAGGACAACTGCAGATAGTCTGTTGAACAGCAGCCCTCCTCTCTCTCTCTCTCTCTCTCTCTCTCTCTCGCTGAAAAATCTGCTAATATTTGGCTCTCACTCAACTTTTCTTCTCCTTGGCTAGCTGCCTGTCCCTCCCTCGCCTCCTCCCTCCCCTTCTATCCCTGCTCCTCTCTCTCTCTCTCTCTCTCTCTCTCTCTCTCTCTCTCTGAGCTGTAAATGTGGGTTCAGGTTGTTAGGCAGTGTTATTTGGGGTCCGGAGTCTCTTCTGCATTGCAGTTTTTCGAGAGGCTACAGGGAGGGCAGCTCTGAGAAGACACATAAGGGGGTTCTCCTGCACCATTGACTGCTGGGAAAAGCATGAAATAACACTGTGATGAGTGTTTGACCTCTGTCTAACGGAGTAGCATGTGCCATTAACCCACATATGTGTTCCAGATCACAGAAGATGTTCATGTTAATGAACACTTGGGAAGGAGGCATGAGAAGAGTATTTACCTGCAAAGTGATTGAATGACTTTGAATAATGTGTCCAAGTCTTTCTCCCCTCACATCCATGATAGACTGGCAGAGTTGGGTTTCCCATGACTCTGCATTTCTCAACCAACACCCCCCGGTATTGATAATAGGCTGCACCAGCAGTGTCAGGTTTTACTGGATCAGGACAATTGTCATCTGAAACCCAGAGACTTTCTATACTTGGCATGTGTATGTGGGTCTTTCTAGTAATGTACAGTATGTCACCTGTGTCCTTCATATGCATGCGTATATCCCAGAGTGATGGATGTGAAGCGAGAGATTTATATGCGTTGTTTGAAGCAATTTCCCTCTAAAATACTGTATAAAGCCATGATGAATATGATAATCATAATGATAGTGTTTTGGTTATTTTTATGGAATTTTGCAGTGTGATGATTTATCCATGCTGGTCATTTTTTTAATTCATGCATCCTCATAATCTTTCATTAAAAGCAGAAACTTGCTTCAACGTATGTCTTTGCCTGAGGATGGGATTATATTGACTGTCCAATGGACAGACATCCAATCCAATCAATTCGCTAAGAACAAAATCCAGTCTATATTTTTTCTCATTCCAGAAGCCGTTTCACTCGCGTCACAAAAAACACCATTGGAACTTCCAATTCATGCCGACTTCAACAACAGTAATTCCCCTTGAAAAAACTTTGGCACTGAAATAATGGCACATTTTTGCTAAATATTACATGAAACACGTTTAAATGTCAACACGGTGTCACATTTTTAAACATAACATTGTATTGTATCAGCATTATATTGAGCATTGGCCATCCTGTTCTGTAGACATCCACCTCTAAAAACACCAATATTTTTTTATTTAATATATTTTTTACATTATTATCATTTGCCATAGTGCCATTAACAAATTAAACCAAAAGCGACAGTGAACAGAGATATAACTATTGCTATGAGGAATCTGGGTCATTACAGAAAAGGTCATTGATGAATAATGGTAAGGAAGATTTTTGGGTTGACAAAAGGAATAATGCATGGTGCAATAGAAGCAATTTTGAGATTTTTGCACACACCCTTTTTCTTGAAACACCTGTTTTTCTCTTAGCCTAGCTGTAAAATAGGGTTTTGTTGATATTTAATAATAATTTGATAATAACTTAAATACGCTTAATTGTAATTTAGTAATTACATATATAGTTATTATTCAAGTCAAGTGTGTGCTTAATTTCACTTTCACATTGAAATAAAAGGGATTGTTACAAAATTTTTGAAGTGTCTCAATTCTGTGCTGGCACCAGAAACCGATACTGTAATAAAACCAACTTAAAAACTTTAGTTCAAAAGCAGCCCTAATTAAATAAAATTTGTTGTACTTGAGTACTTAAATTTAAATTATTATTATCAAGTTGAAATCAATTAAACTCTGTTTTTAAAGTCAGTTTAATATCATTTGAATGCAAGTGACTTGTAAAGCCAGTATGATTTAAGGCAGCTTTTGAACTAACGTTTTTAAGAAATAGGTGAAATTATTTAGTGTATTGCTCCAATTAAAAATGTTCACTGTGGAAGAATAATATTGCGACAATATGTTGTACTATATTGTAAGTTTCGTGAAGATGTATAAAAAGGAGTGTTCACTGCACCATGAACAATCAGTACAATGCTGTTTTAAAAGTTTTACATGAAGTACAGTATACTGTTAAGTAATACGTCACAACACAGGACATGTCAGTTACTCTCATACAGTATTACTATTCAGTGGTCAGAGTATCTCTTTCATTCAGTAGCCTCCCAGCGTGACATTGAAAACAGTCGTGTTGTATAATGATGATGGGGGTTGGTGGGAGTGAGATCAGAGCTGCAGTTTGGAGTTCTGGGCTCTGTTATAACACTGGACTGCAGCGTTGCGCTGCACTGAATGTGGGGAGACTTTTTTCTGCTTTTCTGGACCAGTTCCCACCGATGCTGCATTTCTTTCTCATCAGCCGCACACACACACAGAGGTGTCCTCTGCTGGTGCAGCAGAGTCTGGCAGGGGACGAGCCTTTTTCAGCACTCTCTGGTATACTGCAGTAAGCAAACACACACACACACACACACACACACACACACACACACACACACACACACACACACACACACACACACACACACACACACACACACACACACAC